>NC_133620.1:477185885-477253385 GCF_048593235.1 Sminthopsis crassicaudata | reverse complement strand
ATTTAGTAATTTCACTTAACATAATGTTAGCATTTCAGTGATGGGAGAGACCTACATCCAGCCAAGTTTCCCCTCAGTTCTATGCCGATAAATAGCACCCAGGAAATTCACATTATCGTGAGGCAGCCCTGACTACTTGAGGGGTACCTCTCCTCCTTAGGGTTTTTTTTCATGGGACCCCCCAATCTTTGAATTGGAAGACATCTCAAAAGTACACTAGTCTAGTTCAAATCTAACCAGAGTCCCTGTACATTTCTGAAAATGGGCACCCACCCTCTACTTGGAGGTCTAACTGAGTGCAAACTCCCCCACCTCCACACACACACTGCTACCCTCCCAAGGCAGCCCATTCTGCTGAAGATAGCTCTAATTAACCAGCTGAAAGTTGCCCGACATCCAGCCTAAATCTGCTGTCTGGAGCCAAGTAGAATAAAGCTAATCTTTCTTCTATGTGACAGGCCTTTAGGCTGTGTGACACAGAAAGAGAGCTCACAAGGATCCTACCTTTCTTTCCCTCCATCTTATGCTCTCTCCCTCTCACCACTCTCATGAAATGTGGAAGGAAATGAAGAAGGAAATTAGTAGTTCTACCTAGTGACCCCCCAGGGAGGCAGATCCTAAAGGCGAACAACTCTGACCATTGCAAGTGGCCTCTCTGGAGACGGCTGAGTCACGGAAGTGGGCAGATGGGCATGGAAGAAATCTCTGCAGTGTTGGCCCTGCTGATCTCTGAGCACCCTCACTAAGACAAGTAGCCACAAAGCCACCAGACAGAGCCCCCGTCCCGGGAATGCTCAGAGCTGTGGACGGCTCACATGAGCCCACCAACCTATTGTCCAAAAGGAAATGATGTGAAAGCCACTGGGCTGACCTGCTTCCAACCCTACTCTCAGACACAAAGGCCAGCCTGCCTCCCCTCCCATGTCATTCTTAACTCCCTGGCTGACCCTGATCCCCACAACCAGCCCCTGCTCCTCCTACTGGCTAGCTGCAGGATTTATGCTCAACTCCCCCTTTCTCTTTTCCTTCTTCCTTTCCTTTCCCATCCCAAACACCTCCCTCACTATGATCCTCAGTGCCTCATTGCCATCAAAATCTGTCTTAGGTCCCTAGGTCCCACCTAGAAGGAGGGGAAGGGATACCTGGTGTTCTTGGGCCACTGGCCAAAGCAGACAAACTCCCGAGAATGCTAACGGTCTGGTGTCCGGCTTAGGAAGAGGAGACCTTTCCCCAAGCCAAAGAATCACAAGTCATGTTATAGAGACTTTCCAAAAGGGAATACAGATGTGCAACAGATGCTGCACCCGTTTTCCTTTGGATGGAAAAGATTTTAAATAGATCTAGCGTCCTGATGATTGCTGCAAAATCCCCCAAACCCAGTGGAGATGAGAGACACCCCCTGCACGAGCACATACGGCCCTGCTTCAGGGCATCTCTTGTCTCCCTCAGAAACACTTGGGAATGTGCAAAATTCCTTGTCAAGACTCCATTTTCAATGTCAAAAGAAACTAATATAGTTAAAGGAGCATTTTAAAAATAGCTTCTTTTCAAGGTGAGGTATCTGAGTAAAGGAGAAGTTCCCAGGCCTAGTTTCCAGCTTCTCCCCACTCCCAGATGCCCCCTCTATTCTAGCAACCATCTTTTCCTGTACAGAAAGCCCCTTCCCTCATACCTTCATTCATTCTCTCCCCATGCAGGGAGTCCACGTGATATATTTTAACACCATGAGAGAAATGCTAATCCTTAGAACCCAACAGGATCATAAATCTTGCACTCCAGGCAGCCCTGAGGTTACGTTTAATTGTCTGAACTTCCCAAGACTCCTTCTGGTGACTTCTTTAACTTTTCACTAAGGCAGTGATATAAACGAGAAGCCAACAGAGAAAGCCTCCTGCCTCAGAGCACTCCATTTTGAAGGTTCAAGAAGATAAAAACCCAAAGAAATAAAATGGAGAAACAATCCTACTTTCTTACATCTAAATTGTGGGACTTCTCCACTGGTAAGGAAAGACTTCTTTGTGGTTTCTTAGTCTCTGGGAAAGGAAGTCATACATAAGGGACCATGCATTTAAGCATCCTATCCCTGATACATACTGGCCACATAGCCCTAGGCCAAGGGATTCCTACCCCTTTTAAGGAGTCTCTTCCTGGGGGAAATGGAAGCAGTGTCAGATGATATATTCTTGGACTGAAAGATCCCTGCAGATGCTGACTGCAACCATAAAATGAGAAGATACTTGTTCCTTTGAAGGAAAACTATGGTGAATCTGGACAGTAAAGAGCAGGATATCACCTTGCAAACAAAGATCCACATAGTCAAAAAAACCATGGCTTTTTTCCAGTAGTGATGTATAACCACAAGAGTTGGACTATAAGAACTAGAAGGAAGGCTGAGCACCATAGAATCTTTGAAACTGTGGTTCTGGAGAAGACTTTTGAGAATCTCTTGGACTGCAAGGAGGTCAAACCAGTCAATACTCAAAGAAATTTATTCAGAATATTCATTGGAAAGATAAATAGTTAACTTGAAGCTTAAATTCTTTGGCCCCATTGGCCAAAGGGCTCATTGAGAAAGTCCCTGATGATGGAAAAGATTAAAGGCAAAAGGAGAAGGGATTGCAGACAATGAGATGGGCAGATAGTGTCATGGAAGCAATGAACGTGAACTTGGATGGACTCTGGAAGATGTCCGGGTGTGCTATGATCCACGGGGTCATGGAGAATTGGGTAGAATGACTACAAAAGTTTGCAAAGCACTTCGTGAATATGATTTCATTTGTTCTTCACAACAACTTCATGAGGATGCTAGGTGCTATTAGTATCTTTATTTTACAGATGAGGAAACTGAGGTAAACAGAAGTTAAGTGACTTATCTAGAGTCACACAATTTGGAAGTGTCTGAGGTCTTCCTGACTTTAGGCCAGCGATCTAACCACTGTGCCACTGGTTAATAGATCAACTGCTTAGCCTGACATTTCAGGCCTTCCACAATTGGACTTTAAACCCCATTTTCAGTCCCGTTTCACTTGCTTCCCTTAATACATTCTATTGATCTGCTCTTCTCCAGCCACTTCCTACCTTCTCTTACTGCATGCTTGTGTATAGGGCACCCATTCATATCTCTATCAACTGAGATTTTCCTTCTCCTTTCAGGCTCAGCTTAGGAGTCATCTTCCCACAATGCTACTACTGATCCCCTAGATTAGAAGAGCCCGTTACTGTCTCAAATTTCTTTGTGATACAACTTTACGGCCTGAATTCACTCTCCCTTCCATTAAGTGTGTAACTGAACACCACTGGCCCCATTAAATTGTATATCTCTTAAAGACAGGGACTGCATTTGCTTTCACTTTGATCTCTCTCAGTGCCCTGCATGTAGCAGTCATGTGATAAATGCTCATTGATTCTTTGCTTGATTCACTGAATCAAATCTTTGTATCCAGAGATACCATCTATTAAAAAGTGTTGGTGTGAAAAGATGGCTTCACACGTCAGGCTCAAGATCATTAAAAGCTCTGGTCAATTCCCCAAGTTCAACCTAATTTTCCCTTTCATCCCAGTTTGATTCTGAATCCCATTAATTGTTTATTCAGGGTCTATTCCAAGTTATAGAGACTGCTAGACCATCTCAATGAGTTGTTTATCTAATTACTTAAGAAATAGCCATTTGTCATTCACTTGGGATGGTTAGGCTAGACTCTGTTGAGTGATTGCAGATCTCCATGTCCTCTTGTGGGGCCACTAGATGTATTATCTCTTCATTTCCCCAGGTTGTTGTTGTTTGTCCTTCATTCTTGAAGAGTACCATGACATCGGGAAGGTAATCTCATGATATGTGAGGGCTGTGAAAAGTCACCAGCCTCACTCTCTCCTCTAGAGCTATCTGGGCTTCAGTGACAATAACATGACGACTGAAGGTGGCTCTAGATGGAAGGTCTTGGCCTTTATAAGCTAAGGTCTTCCCCAGGTCTCAGTTTACTTGAGATTATATCACCCATTCAGTGATTAAGGTTAGGTAAGGAATGAGGCAAAGAATGACCTCTTTTACCTAGTTAAAAAACCAAAAAATCAATCTGAGAGGGAAATACCTTCAGAGTTTCTAACCAAAACAAAAACAATTGCAGTATGTACTTACTGAGCCTTTGATGCCCAAACAATGATCAAATACGTCTTGGGCTGGGACATATTTTTGGCCAATTAATGACAGCCAGAGTGATTTGGATTCAAAGTTCCTAGTAAATTTGGGTTCTTTTTTCCTCGTAAATTTATTTATTTTTAATACACATTGCTTTATGAATCATGTTGGGAGAGAAAAATTAGAACAAAAGAGAAAAACCATGGGAGAGATAAAAAGCTGAAAAAAAGAAATGAACATAACTTGTGTTGACTTACATTCAGTCTCCTTAGTTCCTTTTCTGAATACAGATAGAATTTTCTGTCTAAATTACGAGATGGAGGTCTTTACTGAGTTTCTGACATATTTTCCAGTTTTCCCAGAAATGTTTGTCAAATAGTGAGTTATTATTCCAGAAGCTGGGGTTTGGGTTTTATCGAATACTAGATTATAATAGGTTTGGATTATTATTTCATATATATCTAATGTATTCCACTGATCCACCACCCTATTTCCTAGCCTGTAGCAAATGGTTTTGATGACTGCTGCTTTATAATTGGGTTTTGATACTGCTAAGCCACCATCATTTGTATTTTTCATTAATTTTCTTGATATACGTGACTCTTTGTTCCTCTAAATGAATTTTGTTATTATTTTTCTAATTCTATAAAATAATTTTTGCCAGTTTGATTGTTATGGAACTGAACAAGTGGACCAATTTAGTCAGAACTGTTCTTTTTATTATGTTAGCTCAGCCTACCCATGAGCAATTGATATTTCCCCAATTATTCCAATCTGACTTGATTTGTGTGAGAAGCGTTTTGTAATTGTGTTCATATAATTCTTGGGTCTGCTTTCAAAGCATGATCATTTAAAAACATCTAGGCTGTGAACTCCAAGATAATCTTGTGCTGTTCCAGTGACTAAAATTCATATTCCTTTAGGCAGAATACCAATAGGTGATTACTTGTGTGAGCAAGGTGATGGGGGAAAGCAAGAAGGAAGAAGGGAAGGATGAGGGAAGGTAGGAAGGAGAGATAAAGGGAAGGAAACAAGGAAGGAAGGCAAGAGCTACATTGCCCACCTGGATCTGGATAGCTGGGCCCCCATTGGGGCAATTACTATTATCACAGGTTGTTTGTCCTTTATTCTCCAAGAAGACCATGACTTCAGGAAGGTGATGTCTTGACTTGCAAGTGAATTGGATTTAGTTGGTAAGAGGGCAGGGTTAGAGCATGACTGCAGGACTGGAAGAGGGAAGGGGAGAGGTATCAGAGATCATGTGTTACAGGAATGAGATAAATCACACTGAAATTTCCTGCTCTGCTCTGCTCCCAAGTAAGTCTGGGATCTGAAGGATGCCTTAATGCCTCCAGGTCATTCTCAGCTTGGACCCTGACATTTCCCTGCTGTAGGGCATGACAGGGAGCAATATGTCTCCAGAGGCTGGAGAATTCCAGATCCTTGCAGGCCCCAGTGCAGAAGCCTGCCCACTGGGCAGAGCTCCTCAGGGATTTGGCTGAAAAGCCTGAGAGATGTAAGCGTCTACATTGTCTCCCCCCTTCTGGTTGTTATCCTGCTGGATACAAATGCGACTTGACATATCTGTACTGGCCTAATTAAATATTTATCCTTCCTGAGCCTAGCTGGGATCAGAGGAGCTGGCTGCAAGAAAATGCTGTTTGGCTTTCAAATCGCAAAAGTGGTGCTTAGAACCTTGGAGAAATGGTCAGGGAAGAGACAGTGGTTGGGTGGATGGCATTTGTTTGCTCCTTCAGCCATGGGTTATTTCTTCTGCTACTTTACTAATCAGAATGACACTCGTGGCTCCAGAGCTGGGCATGTTAATGCTAGGTTCTTGAGAAAGGGCTTTTTAAAATGGGACTCAGGTCCCTCAGGAAAACCTGGAAAAGAAGGAAGGAAGGGAGGAAGGAAGGAAAGAAGGATGAATGGACAGAAGGATGAAAGAAAGAGAGACAGAAAAAAGAAAAAAGAGAGAAAAGATAATGAGAAAAAAGAGAAAGAATATAACGAAGGAATGAAGAGAGAAAGAGAACAAGAGAAGGAAAAAGAAAAGAGAAATAAAAATATAAAAATGGGGGAAAGAAAGAAACAGGGAGGAAAGAAGATAAAGAGACAAAAAGAAAAAGGAGAGAAAGGAAAAAAGGAAGGAAGGGAGAAAATAAGGGAGGAAGGAAGGAAGGGAGAAAATAAGGGAGGAAGGAAGGAAGGGAGAAAATAAGGGAGGAAGGAAGGAAGAGAAGAAAGGAAGGAGGGAAGAAGGGAGGGAGGGAGGGAAAGAGAGAAGGAAGGAAGGAAATATTTGGTTGCTTGTTTAGACCATACTTACAAGTTCCTTCTCAGTGCATCCTGGTGTATCTGAGGCACCATTGGGAAAGAACCTTCAGAATCTGGGGTGAGACTGTTGGGAGCAGAACAGACCCAGATCAGAAATGACCAGGTTTCTATTACAAGAGTTCCTTTCCCCCTTTTGCAAAACAACATTATTTTGGTGAATTCCCTCTCATATGTAAAAGTACACCTTCATTCCTTTAGCATCAAGATTTACCCCCCCCCCCCCAGCTGGGTCTGTTTCTATGTCTCTCTGTCTTTCTTTTTCTGTGTCTGTCTCCATGTTTCTCTGTCTCCGTGTCTGTCTCTCACAATCCACACACATGTGCTTGCACACGCACATACACCTTTCTCGGGTTGGACTTTTCCTTTTGGAGACATTGAGGGATGGAAAAGCATCTCATCTCCCTTCCAAACATGGTCAGACCTGGTTCCAAACAAGCCCAGCCCCGATGTGTCATCCGGCCTCTGTGGGAGGAGCTCATTACCTCCCTGACCCCATTCCTTTGGGGACTGTTAGAACTCTTAGCTTCTGACCCCAATCAGCCTGCCTCTGCTCTGGGCAGGGAAGGACCAGCCCGGGTCCTCTTGCCCAAGACAGTCCTTCAGATCTGTGGACAGCGGGTGTGGCCTCTAGGTCTTTTCTCCAACTTAAATGCTGCCCATTTTTCAGACTAATCCCTACATGGAGCAACAGTGATGAAGCTGATGCCAACGACAGCCAGTAAGACCCGCCCTTTCACGGTTCCAGAATGCTTTGCAAATATGAGACCATTTGAGACTCATGACTATGAGAAGCCTGCTCATTTACAGACTCTGAAACTGATGTCGAGATTGGTGAAATGACTTGCCCAGGATAAAACAACTAAGAAGAGTCTGAAACTAGCCCTCTGAGCCCTGAGCCACCCAGGTGGCTGCCAAGCCCTCCAGTGTCCTGATCTCCCTCCTCTGGACACTCTCTAGTTTCTCAACATCAATCCTCGAGCACAATGTGCTGAACCCAGAGACAGAAAGGCCGTCGCCTTTTTACACCCGGGATATGCTGTGCCCTCCATATGGTCCAGGGAAGATGCTCCCTTTCTTTGCCTTCCATATCACAGTGTTGAAATCCAAGGAGCTTGGGGTCTACTAAGACCCTAAGAATTTCCATCTTTTCCCCTCCTTCCCAAACCCAAGCTAATTATCTGTGTCTTATAGGATTATGAAATTATGAATAAGAGAGGAGGAAGGAAAAGGAGGCAGAGAGGAAAAGATAACAGAGAGTTCTGAAGTTGGTCCTTAAGAACAAGCATGTGGTTACTCATGCCAGATAAATTCTACAATGAGGAACCTGATGCTGTAGTAAGAGAGACAGTGTGGGGTAGTGGGTAGAGGCACCTTGGAGTCAAAAAGGCCTCCCAGCTTCATCTCACTTCTGACCCATGCTGGCTAGCAGATGCAAGACAAGACATTTTGTCTGGCCCAGACCATGGTCTAGAGATGAATTCTGAGCTGCTTGGCCAGGCCGGGCTTCAACCCCAGAAGTTCTCTTCCCTGCTGGGAATCACTGGGTGGTTGCAAAGATACAAAGGAGAGAATGGGTAGAAATATACTACATCCCCATCCCCTTCTCTCTGCTAAAACCCATTCCTTAGCTAGAACTCTTCCACCACTGTGGCCTTTCTAGCATCAGTAGGCACTAATTCTAAGAAAATTCGGCAGCTGGAATAAGGTTGGCAGTCAGCCAAGCTCTGACCCACTCTCTGCTGGATTGTTGTCTCTGATCAGCCTGGCCACCTCCGGCTGGAGTCTGGCAATGATGTCTCTGGTTGGCCAGAACACCATTGGCTGGGGCCTGGCATCGATGGCTCTGATTGGCTAAAACACCATTGGCTGGGGCCTGGCACTGATGTCTCTGTTCAGCCTGGCCACCTCCAACTGGAGTCTGGCAATGATGTCTCTGGTTGGCCAGAACACCATTGGCTGGGGCCTGACATCGATGGCTCTGATTGGCTAAAACACCATTGGCTGGGGCCTGGCACTGATGTCTCTGTTCAGCCTGGCCACCTCCAGCTGGAGTCTGGCAATGATGTCTCTGGTTGGCCAGAACACCATTGGCTGGGGCCTGGCATAGATGGCTCTGATTGGCTAAAACACCATTGGCTGGGGCCTGGCATCGATGGCTCTGATTGGCCAGAACACCATTGGCTGGGGCCTGGCACTGATGTCTTTGTTCAGCCTGGCCACCTCCAGCTGGAGTCTGGCAATGATGTCTCTGGTTGGCCAGAACACCATTGGCTGGGGCCTGGCACTGATGTCTCTGTTCAGCCTGGCCACCCTGGCTGGAGCCCTCCTTTGTCCGGGCCAGATTTTACTCTGGTTTTTTTGATGCTGCATCTCCCTGTTTCTCACCCCAGCATTGCTCAAGGCCCATGTAAGTCACCTGCAGAGACAAGGCCGCCTGGCAGCATTCCCTTCGAGACCCGCCATGGAGGCTGGAATCTCATGGTCTGCCCTGACGCTTATTTAGCTCCTGGGCAATGGGTTTTTTCATCCACTCCAGCTTTCTCGTGTGGATAGTTAGACAATTACATCTTAACTATACAAACAGTTATTAAGTATCAAGCCCTGAGTTTACAAAAATGAAAACATCCTCATCCTAAAATAGCTTAGAGTTAGCTGGATATCTGCCGTCTTCTCTGTTCTGTGCGATACTGGAAATAATGCAATAAAAACAGAGGTTAAATTCATACAAGAGTGTTATCTCAAACCCTCCATCTTTCTTTATACCACCCCTTGTCTCAGTTTCCATGTCTATAAAATGGGCATCATAATAGACCTTACCTCCCAGGATAATTGTAAGGACTCTGACACACATCTGGGCAGTGTTGGTCAGTTGGAGGGGCAATGGGAGAGATGTTTTATAATAAGGTCAAGAAAAGGAGAACATAACACTTAACACTTCCTAGCTGTGTGATCCTGGGCAAGTTTCACTTAACCCTACTTGCCTTGGGAAAAAAAAAAAGAAATGAAAAGGAGAACATGAATTAATGAAAAGTTACATTCTCCCTTTCTGTTCTACATAGAAACACACGAGGCACCAAGAACTGCGGAGCTGGTCATGAGTCGGCCCCTCCAACCAACCAACTGACCCCCGGGCATTTAGTAAGCGCCTCTTCTGTGCTGGGCTCCGTTCGGTTGTCAGGGAAGGTTCCCGTTTGGGATTTGCAGGAACCATCTGACGCTCACTTGGTTTCTCGTTGTACCTAATATTTATCGTCGGTAATAACTGCTTTTAGCTGCAAAATAACACATCTCTCTTTGTGTTCCTTGGTTCCCAAGGTAACTTAAAATTAATCATTTTAACATTTTCAAACCTGCTGATTTTTTAAAACATGTTTTTAATTAGAGAAGCAGCAAATGTGTGGTTTTAGGGGTGAAAAGTCCTGCCTCCCAATCCGTACATACATCCGTCAGCTAAATGGAAACCCAGGCGCTGTCAGGTTTTGCTGATTACCTTGCTGGGATGCTCATTTAAATGATCCACTAATTGCGAATTATAATGTTGCTCCTTAATGGGCCATTTCCCACACAGCTCTGGAAGGCCAAGGGCTAGCAGGCAAAGAGCCTTTGGCTGCCAGTCAGAGTCCTTAGGTTTCAAGCCTTGCTGGGCCTTGGGGCAGAACCCTTGGGCTCTCTTGGCCTGAGGATCATGGAAGCCTAGCCCTCAAGCTAAAAGGGTTCTAAGGGGAGCAGAACACCCTTCAGTACTGCTAGTCAGCAACTCACCTGCACCTCACAGCCACTCAGAGTTGCCCAGGTGGACATAGAAAATATAAATGACTTGTCCAGGGTCTCAAAGCCAGTATGGATCAGAGGCAAGTACTCTTTGCTCTAACAAGAGCTCTCTCTACTGGGCTATGCTGCTTCTCAGAAGAGGGGGGAGACTCCAGAACTTGGCCCGTTCTAAGGGGCACACTGATTTATTCTTTTTTAATGAATGAAGCCCATCAGAATGAGACAGGACCTTAGAACATACGATATGAAAGAACAGACTATAGGATGTTGGGTCTGGGAAGGATCTTTGCAATTGTTTGATCCAGTCCCCTGGCCTGAGGGCATTCGAAGGGGAGCAGAGAAGCCCAGAGTAGTGATCTTGGAGATCTCTATGCAAGATTCATTGAATGTGCCAATTAATGGCTGCTTAGAAAGCTGTGGGGTTTGTAATGGCAGGGGATTGCAGCTTTCTCAAGTGATATTTTTGGTATCTTTGGACATGTGGGGAACAGCACAAATGCTCTTAGGGGGACGGTCCCTGGTGTCTCAGCCTTTCCCTGCATGTCCAGGGACAGTCCACCTCTGGGCAGCCGTGAACCCTGACAGGCTCAGCAGCAGGAAGCCTTGACCAGGCAGATGTGTCAGAAAAAGGTCCACTGGCCTTAGCTGGCTTCAGTGGGAGTCACCATGGCAAGCCAAAGGGCTGAGGCAATCTTAGGCTTTTAGAGCTGCAGTGTCCCAGGCTAAGGAGAGATGAGCTACTGGATGCAGGTCTTAGCTGGAGGCTTGTGGTCTTGTAGGAGGGATACTGACCAAGCGAAGAGCATCCAGGGAAAGGGACCAGGACAGGGCTTGGGAGCAGTCTGGGATGATTTGATAAAGGAGCAAGACATGATTAACCTGGAGAACAGATTTGAAGGATGTCTCATAAAAGAGGGATGAGCATTGCTCTGCTCAGAGGGCAAAAATCAGGAGCCATGAGGTAGGGGTGAAGAGGAGGAGCGAGGAGGCAGCCTGAGAATGGTTCTAAAGAAAAACCTCCTGATGATGAGAGCTGTCCCAGCATGGAATGGCCTTGTATTTCCTGGAGGGCTCCAAGCAAATCTCTGCTTCTCAGGGAGCTTGTAGGTGGGACTCTTATGCAAGTCTAGATGGTCACTGAAGCCTTTCCAGCTCAGCTCACAGAGTGATGGAGCCATGTGTGGGTTATTTTTAGACATGAGGATTTTCTCGACAAGAGGGTCATGATTGTTGCTTGGGCTGTGCTTCTGGCTCTAATAACTTGATTGCCCTTTTCCCTGCACCTTCTCCTCAGCTACTGAGGACTTTTCATTGTGCACGTCCACCCCTTTTCCCATTGGTGAGATTCCATTCTGGGAATGACCCCAGCCTGGCCATGCTTTATTCTCCACTTCTTAGGACTCTGTCATATGGAGAGGTCCTTATTCCTTCCCTCCACTGTCCAGCTCCCTTCTAAGTGTGATTGTCTCTACCTACAATGCAAGCTCTCTGAGGATAGGAGTTATCTTCTTTTTACTAGTATTTGTTGTCCCGGCGTGTGGGATGCTGTAATAAACGCTTGTTATCAGCAATATCGTAAGATGATCAACAAGCGCTTGGAACTATCGTGAGGGCTTGTGGAGATTGTGGCGAATTTTGGTTCTCTAGAGAAGTTCCTCAGGATGGTTCATCAGTTCTATGATGGCATACTTGCCCAGGTTCTAGATAACGAATGACCCTCTTGTGCTTTTCAGTCACCAGGGGGTGAAGGAAGGCTGTGTGCCTGCCGCATGCTTCGTAGGATGGTGTTTTCAATGATGCTGTCAGACACCTTCAAGGAGAATGAACAGGGCATCAGGGCATGAACCCAGCTGTCACACGGATGATAAACTAACCTGCAAGGCTGCAAGCCAAGAGCAAGATAAAAGAGGAATTGTTCATGATTTTTTGTTTGCAGATGATTGTCTACCCAATGCATCTTCTGAAGCTGAGAGGCAGCAAAACATGGATCAATTCTCTTTCTGCTTGTGCTAATTTTGGCCTAAAATTGACAGCAAGAAAGCCCAGCTACTCCATCAGCCCACACCACTCTAGCCACATGTTGATCCTTTGGTTCTAGCAAATGGAGAAGTTTTGAATGCTGTAGATAGTTCACGTACCTTAACAGTATGATTTCTGGGAATGTCCACATTGGTACTGAGGTTGACCCACGCATTGCCAGAGCCAGCTCAGTATTTGGGAGCTTCTGAAGGAAAGTGTAGGAGAGGAGAGATAGTAGATTGAGAATCAAACCAAAGGTCTCCAGAGCCCTTGTGCGGGTCACACTGTTGTATGCCCTGTGATACCTGAACAGTATACCAGCAGCCATGCCAGGAAACCGAGGATACTGCCATTTGTTCTAGTTTTTATTAAGGCTTTTTATTTACAAAGCATATGCATGGGTAATTTTTCAACATTGACCCTTGCAAAACCTTCTCTTCCAAGTTTTCCCCTTCTTCCCCCCCCACTCCCTCCCTAGATGGCAGGTAGACCAATGCATGTTAAATATGTTGAAATATACATTAGATCCAATATATGTATACATATTCATACAGTTATTTTGCTGCACAAGAAAAAATCAGATCAAGAAGGAAGAAAAAGAAAAACTGAGAAAGAAAAAACAATGCAAGCAAATAACAACAGAAAGAATGAGAATGCTATGTTGTGGTCCACACTCAGCTCCCATAGTTCTCTCTCTGGGTGCAGACGGCTCTCTCCATCACAAGATCATTGAAACTGGCCTGGATCATCTCATTGTTGAAGAGAGCCACGTCCGTCAGAATTGATCACTGTATAGTCTTGTTTTTGCCATGTATAATGATCTCCTGGTTCTGCTCATTTCACTTAGGGATGCTTCCATTTAAATTGTCTTAGGAAGACTCTGAAGATCACCTGGCAGGAGAGAGTACCAGACACTGAGATCTTCTAATTAAAGTGTCCAGTACTCAAACTCCCTTATGGAGAGCATCACTCCAGTGGGTTGGCCACATTATTCTAATGTCAAATGTACATTTACCTAAAAGATTATTCTATAAAAAACTCACATGGGACAAGGGCTCACATGGGACAATCAGAGAAAGTAATCCCAGGACTATCTCAAGATCTCTCTGAAGAACCTTGGAGTCAATTTGAGACATGGGAGACACTGGCACGGGACTACCCAGCATGGCGTGCCTTCATCAGAGAAGATGCTGTGCTCTATGAGAAAAGCAGAATTGAATTAACTCAGAAGAAACACAAGATACAGAAAGTTAGAGAAGCTACCCCAAAAGTTCACAGGGACTCTCTGTGCCCTCATACTGGTTTTATTGGCCACAGGGGGGACTCACTGTACCTTGACTCCAACATAGGGATGCCATTTTGGTCTTCTTTAAGAACAAAGGACAGCAACCACCCACGGATGATTGACTGTGAAAGACTTAATTCTTCTCAGCAGAACATGATCCAAGACCATTCTGAAGGACTTACGAGGAAAAATGCTATCGACCTCCAGAGAAAGAGCTGATGAAGCCTGAATGCAGATTGGAACACACTTTTAAAACTTTCTTTGTTATTCTTGGGTAGTTTTTTGGGGGCAGTCTATATTTTCTTTTGCAACAGAGCTAATTTGGAAATGTTTTGTATGACTGCACATGTATAATCTATAGCATCTTGCTTTCCTTCTCAAGAAGAGGAAAGAGTTGGGAGGAAGAAAATTTTGAATTTAATTTTTTTTAAATGTGAAAATGTTTACATGCAATTAAGAAAAAAATAAAATAAAAATTAAGTGTAAAAAAATAAATGCTCGTTATCTATCTACCTAGTTAGGAAATTGAAAAGAATCTTCAATGATTCAAAGCTCTCCCAGGAAACAATTAAAAAATCCAGCATTCTAGGGGCAGCTAGCACCACCCCTGAATTCAGGGGGACCCAAGTTCAAATCTGATCTCAGACACTTAACACTTCCTAGCTGTGTGACCCTGGGCAAGTCACTTAACCCCAGCCTCAGGAAAAGAAAAAAAAATCCAGCATTCTATTGATGCTGCTATAGGATAGGGACATCTGGAATACAATTATCTCAGAATGTGACTCAGGGTCCAGGGTCCCCTCTTTGCCATAATAATCTTCACTCTAGATTCCCAAGGGCTAAATTTATACTGATTATATATCCTGAATTCCAACAGGAAGGAAAAAGATTTCTCCTCCTCTCTACCTCATTGCTACCACCCTGGAGCAACTGGGAGAATCTCTACTCCAAAAAGCAAGATTAGCTCATGTTTAGGATCTCCTCAAAATGTAAGGAACAGAGTTCCTTCTCTGAAAAATATCCTGTATTCAACATGAAATTGGGCTATCGCAGAGCTATATATTTCCTCCTCCACAGAAAAAAACACTCAAGACAAAAGTGGTTCAAAGTCTCATACAAGAAATAAGAAATCGTGACGCAGTTAGTCCATCACTCTCATAACACCTTGTCTCTCACCCCACCCCTCAAAAGGTAAAGTCTTGTGTGAGATGTCTGGACAGAGATTAAATATGTGGTTCTGTGTGGTCCATTCATAAGGTCTCCATTGCCTTGTCTGTCAATAAGTCGGTCAATAAATATTTATTAAGTGCCTACTATGTTCCAAATACTTTGCTAAGCACTGGAGATATAAATATATTTCATGGAAAGACAGCTCCTGCTTTCAGGGAGCTCACAATCAAATAAGGGGTGACATATACACAAGGAGATGAAAAGCAGGGGCAAGGAGAACCAGGGAAAGTATGGAATTCTGGGACATGGAAGGCAAATCTCAAAGTAGAATAGTCAAGAGAGAAAGGAGATATTCTGTGCTGGACTCCCTCCTTAAATGGAGGCTCTGCAATCAGAGGTTGTCATTGAGGTGGAGCTTGAAGGCCACTAGCAGGTTTGGTTTGTGAATCAGGGCACCAGTGGTGCCAGGATGGCTAGCAGCCCCAAGGTGGACTCAGAGCCAGTTTTTGTGAGTACTTTTTTTTGGTGAAGCACTTAGGGTTAAGTGACTTGGCCAGAGTCACACAGCTACTAAGTGTTAACTGTCTGAGGTTGGATTTGAACTCAAGACCTCCTGACCTCAGGGTCAGTGCTTCATCCACTGTACCACCTAGCTGCCCCCTGTGTGAGCACTCTTAAAGGAGCCAGGCACAGAGAAAGCCGTGCCCATCGTGCCCTACCCTGCCTTTCTGTGGTACCAAATCTGGGCTGCCCAGTCCTTTCAGGGGATGATGACAATGAAAAATTTAGAAGACACATGAATTAAATATGGCAAGAGGCTAAACTTGGCTGAGATGCATCCCAGAACTCCAGGGTATGAATGGGGCCCGCTGAAGCCTGCTTCCCCCTCCCTCCTCTTGTCTGCTGAGATCCATTCAGCCAAGCGGGGCTGCCATCCTCCCAGGAGAACTCTGTCCTTCTGGAACCTTCCGGAAGGCAGGGCGGCTCTTTCTGTCTGTTTACAGGCTAGATTTCGGGCTGTGTTTCATGACTCATCAGTCCTCCCTCTGTGTGTATGTTTGTGTGTGTGTGTATGTGTTGTGTATTTCCATGCATGGCACATTGCTGATATAAGCATATGTGTATGCACATGGTGTGTTTTCATGCATATACTTACGTACGTGTTTGTGTGCATTGCTGTGCTTGTATATGTGCATGTGCATATGTACAAATATCTGTGCATGTGTACACACATACGTGTTTGTGTGTGCAGGCGATCTTGGACTTCAGCCTCTCTCTTTGGTTCTTGTGAGACTTTGAAAGTGAGTTTGGTGGCAGGGCCAGGGCCCCTAGTAATTCTGAGCATAGGTGGACATGGGGAAGACTCGTGGGGTGGCCACTGGGCCAGGTTTGGAGCAGGACTCCTGGGGCTGAGCGATCCCCTGCATGGGACATCCGAGCCACAGTCAGCCAGATGCTAGACTGGGGCTACTCTGGCTCCTCGGGGGAAGCTCAGGCCTTAATTCTCTCTGGATCAGTCTTGCCTGGCACCTGGTCAACCCCCTGTTGCTCCCCACCCAGCATTTATCCTGTGTGTGTCCGTACATGTGTGTGACATCTCCTCCATCGGACTTCCTCTTAGATCTCTTAGAGATCAAGGTCTTTCTCACCTTTGTCTCTCCCAAGTGTCCAGCACCATGCCTGCATACAGGAGGCACTTAATAAATGCTTATTGCTTGATTGTCTGAGAAGCTCAGAGTGCAGTCCCAATGATAAGAAGATTGTGTTATCCCCATTTTAGAGCTGGAGTAAATGAGGCTTCTACAAGACTTTGGGGCAGATAGCTGTTCTTCCTCTTCTTTCTCTTCTCTTCTCCTGCCCTTTCTCCTTGGGCATCATCATTGTTCCCCTATTACAGATGAACAAACTGAGTCTCAGAACAGTCAGAGTCATTCAGTTGCTAAACAACAAAAGGAGCATTTCCCGACCGTGAGGGAGATCTATCTGCTAGATCCTGTGGATGAGGGCCTGCCTAGCCAGTGGTTAGAAGCCTGGGATCGGGAGGGCCTCCGAGGTACCTGGACTTCTCAACAGGATGTTTGGAGACCTCCTGGGATGAGATGCCCTGCATCTTTTGAGGGGCTTGTATTGCAGACCTGTTGTGAGCCCTCTGAAAGAGGGAAGGAAATAAACATTTATTATATGCTTACTGTGTTCCTGAGTGCTAATGATGCAAAAAGAATGCAAAAGATAGAGTCTCCCCTCAGGGAGCTTACAATTTAATGGAGAAGGTATATTCTAATGCATTCATTCATTCGTCAATGCCCTGTGCTTCTCTCTATTTTTCATAAATAGCACCAAAAAGCTCAAGCTGAAAGGCATCTTCAGGGACCACCTAATCCAAGGCGTCTGACTCTGAGGCCCCCAAACTTAAAAAAAATAGTTTGACAAGTATATTTCAATACAGTTGACTTCCTCCGTAATTCTATGCATTTTGTTTTGTTAATTTAAAAACATGATTATGAGGAAGTGTTAGGATTACTAAGTGAGAACTGAGGTTGTCTGGACAGTGACAAGGTGAGAATTCAGGTTTTCTGGACAATTACAAGGTGAGAACTCAGGTTGACTTGATAGAAGGAGCAAGCCCATTGGCTGAAGTGGTTCTTCCCAGAAGCCCTTGCATTATCCCACGCCCATTTCTCTGGGAGAATAAAAGAAGAGGACTCTCAGAGAAAGAGGAGACTCTGAATTGCATCAGGCTTGAATTTTACATAATTCATGAAATTCCGCAAGCCATAATAAATTTTCTCCAGGTTCCAGACATGTCCTTGCTATGGATTTCCAATCATTCGGGGTTAGGACTTCATAAGACAAACCATCTAGTAACATTTTGACATAAGCTGATGTAGCCCCATAAAGGGTACAACCTTTTTTCAAATCCTTAATTTTATTCAAATCTAAAGGTGCATATCTTCTCCTTTTTTTACCTACAGAGTCAGTATTTTCAATCACAGGATATGCATGTATAAAATCACTTATATCCTGTCCTTCTCTCTTAGCTTTAACCAATGCTTTTTCTAATCTTGTCATAGGCTTAGGCTGCTTCACAGGCAATTCTGTTTGTGTTTCTGCCTCTTCCTCTCCTCCTTCTTGCTCCACCCCTGAAGGGTTAATTGAGGGAGGAGATGGGAGGTGCTCCTGTTGCTCAGAATTGTACTTAACTTCATTGTTATCTGATTCATCCTTTTCACCTAGTTTAGTTGACACTTCCCCATTTTGCTCCTTCATCTCTTCCTTTAGAATAACATTGTTTAAAGCCAATTGGATTACATTGTATATATGAATTGTATCTTTGGAAATTGAGTTTGGCCTGGAATTGTAGTGTTCACCTAATTGCTTTCCTACTAATTCCCATTCATCTGGATCCAATTCTTCTTCCAGAGAAAAAGAAGGACATATGACCTTCACAGTTCTTAAAAGTTCAGTAATCTCCTCCAAAATTATGATCAATCCTTGGCTTTTCATAACCTTGATGATGCTCTCTAAACATTTTCCTTGAACAGAAGGTGTTTGCCCCATTTCACTATAAGAGATTCCTGGTTTAGCCCTTAACAAGTTAAGTTCCTTATTTATCTATTAGCACGCTCACTTAATCTTTAACAAAGTTTCCTCGTTACTCACGGTTCTGGGTCAGAGAGACTGAGATCTAGATTGGAAGCTTTTCCACTGGAATCAGGACTGTGTCTGTCCCTGTTCGGGCGCCAGATTGCGAAGGTCTGGTCTAGCTCCTCTTGTCAGGATAAGCAAAAGTCCTTGCCCCACGTTGGGCGCCAATTGTAACGAGCTGTCGTCTCCAGAAGCTGCCGGATCACTCTCTGGGAAGAGATCTGCTGTGTCTACTCAAATCTCTCCGACATATTCTTCTTCCTGTAACGAACCGTTGTCTCCAGGCAGTTGCTGTTAACTCTTGTCCAAAGAAGTGACTTCCCTTCCTGCAGAGAGCCCCGTCAGGCCTGATGTAATGCAGAGAGTCTTCTTCTTGAATCCTGGCTCTGAATCTCCTCCAGCTCTTATCCTTCTCCAGGCCGATCTGCTCTCTGCGCCCATTGCTGTCTCTTTTTATCCTCCCAGAGAATGGGCGTGGGATAATGCAAGGGCTTCTGGGAAGAACCACTTCAGCCAATAATAATTATGTAAAATTCAAGTCAGATGCAATTTGGAAATAGGAGTTAACACACAATTCACTTTTGAGCACTTAGCTGGTGAAGGTCAATATGGAGAGAATTCGGAACAGATTAATTATACCATGACAATATATGAACAAATTGCTAAGGCTGCAATAAAAGCTTGGGGTGTCCTTCCTGGACAGAAAGATCGTGGAGAGGCTTTCACTAAAATACAGCAAGGTCCCAATGAACCTTTTGCAGATTTTGTGGGACGTTTGCAAACTGCTGTCAAAAGAACTATTGGAGAAAATTCAGCTACAGAAATAATGACCAGACATCTGGCTAAGGAAAATGCCAACGAGATTTGCAAAAGAATTATATGGGGATTAGACAAAGATGCTCCTTTAGAGGAGATCATAAGACGCTGTGCTACAGTGGGAACAAATGCTTTTTACACCCGGACAATGATGAATGTGGAAAGACAGGGTCCCTCCTGGCAAGGGCCTTCTAGAGAAACTCGGCGATGTTTTCAATGTGGAAAAATTGGGCATCTAAGAGCTCAGTGTAGATATGGAGATACAGTGAGAAGACAGAGTGAGAGAAGACCTAAAACCCCATGTCCAAAATGCAACAGAGGACTCCATTGGGCATCAGAGTGTAGATTAATTCAGGGAAATGGGATGAGGGGCCCAGGTCCAGGGCCCCAGGCAAAAAAGACTTGGGGCATGATGGCAGCTGATGTCACACCCAAAGAACCTTTAGAAGGCCAGGACTCTGATTTAATCAATCAGCAGAGAAGCAATCACATGGCAGAAAGGGATTACCTGATAAGTCAGTCAAAAGGCAATCAGATTGCAAAAATGGATTACACTTGGGGAGAATACAGGCCTTTTAAACCAACAGGGCTGTGCCCAGTGCAAACAACTCCAATGTAATTGTCAGATGATGAGAAGAGATTTAGAAAGTGGTAAATAGAAGGAAATTAGATAGGTTAACTGCCTGGGGGAGAGGGTTTGCTTGTATTTCTTCAGCAGGAGAAGGAATCAGATGGGTGCCAACAAGTCATATTCGCCTTGTCCATCAGAGAGAGACAGAAAAAGAGAAAGACCTCAAAATAAAGGAGAAGATCTAAGAAACATCTGACACTGAAAGAGCATGGATAATAAGAAGACTGTTAAAGAACTTAAAAACCAGCAGGAATCATTGGACTTCCTCACACAAGATGAGAATAATGGACAATGGACTTATGGACATTTATAAATTTTCAATTTATGATTATGATTATGTTATATACTTCTAGCATGTGTTATGTTACTATGTTACTATGTGCTTATGTAATTTATGTAATTATCTGCAATACTTCCCATATTGATGGATTTATGTTTCAAGGTCATTTATGTAATTATCTGTAATACTTCCCATATTGATGGATTTATGTTTCAAGGTCATGACTGTCCTATGTTCTAAATCAAAAGAAAGGGGGAGATGTTAGGATTACTAAGTGAGAACTGAGGTTGTCTGGACAGTGACAAGGTGAGAATTCAGGTTTTCTGGACAATTACAAGGTGAGAACTCAGGTTGACTTGATAGAAGGAGCAAGCCCATTGGCTGAAGTGGTTCTTCCCAGAAGCCCTTGCATTATCCCACGCCCATTCTCTGGGAGGATAAAAAGAGACAGCAATGGGCGCAGAGAGCAGATCGGCCTGGAGAAGGATAAGAGCTGGAGGAGATTCAGAGCCAGGATTCAAGAAGAAGACTCTCTGCATTACATCAGGCCTGACGGGGCTCTCTGCAGGAAGGGAAGTCACTTCTTTGGACAAGAGTTAACAGCAACTGCCTGGAGACAACGGTTCGTTACAGGAAGAAGAATCTGTCGGAGAGATTTGAGTAGACACAGCAGATCTCTTCCCAGAGAGTGATCCGGCAGCTTCTGGAGACGACAGCTCGTTACAAGGAAGCATCCATAAGCTTCACTAGGTTGATTAGCAAAGTGATTCTAGCTACATGAATGAGGTTAAGAACCTGTGATCTAGTCTCCAAGGTCTGGGAAATTCCTCGCCTAGGGCTCCATAGGCAGTACGGGTCCCAGGAGGAATGTGAACCCATCTTAGCCTAGGAAGAGTCCAACTGACTGAACAAGTCCCCATATAATGGGTACTATCTGGGTTCACCCCAAGGTGCTGCTTGGAGAGATTGGTATGTTGGAGACCTTTCCTTCTGTCTTTGCCCTTTTTGTCCATCACTGGGATTTCTGAGTCAAAGGGAATGACCCTTTCATGGTAGCTCAAAGTCAGATTTGAAAGATTCCTGTGAACATTGTCTGTTGATTGTGACTATAACATCATACTGACCTTTCTATAATGGATCTGGGAAGGGCTACATGTCCTTAGAATCATGTACCTATCTTCCCACAACCCCATTATTATTGAGAATTCTCATCATTTTCCATCTTTATCAATTTTCTGGGTGTGAGCTGAAGCCTCAGGATTATTTTGATGTGATTTTCTCATCATTAGTAATTTGGAGCATGCTTTCCTCTAATTCTTCCTTTGAAATCTGCTTATCCTTTGGCCACTATCTACCAATTTTTAGTCACATTCATGTATTTGTGTGTGTGTGTATTTACACTCACATAAAAATAATTTTTTTTTTGCTGTTCAGTCATTTTCTAGTTATATCCAACTCTTTGTGACTTCATTTGATGTTTTCTTGGCAAAAAAAAAAATGAAGTGGTTTGCCATTTCCTTCAGCTCATTTTACAGATAAGGAAACGGAGGCAAACAGGATTAAGTGACTTGCCCAACTTCTTACAGTAACTCTTTCTGTAATGATAAAGAATTGGAAATTAAGGGGATACCCATCAACTGGGGAATTGTGATCGAATACTATTGTACTATAAAGAATGATCAGGCAAATTTCAGAAAAAATGGAAAAGACTTAAGTGATGATCAACTATGATAGACTTGGCTCTTCTCAGCAATACAATGATCCAAGACAATTCCAAGAGGCTCAGGATGGAAAATGCTATCCACATCCAGAGAAAGAACTATGGAGTCTGAATGCAGATCAGAGCAGACTATTTTCACTTTAAAAATTTTGCTTTTTCTTTCTTGAGTTTTTTTCATTTTGTTCTGATTCTTCCTTCACAACATGACTAATAGGAAATATGTTTAACATGATGGTAGATCTATAACCTATATCAGATTGTTTGCTGTCTTGGGCGTGGGGAGAGAAGAAGGGAGGAAAATTTGGAACTGAAAAAGCTCACAAAAATGAATTTTGAAAAATATCTTTACATGTAGGGAAAAAAATAATAATAAGTGCAAAAATCCTCCAAAACCAACCAAAAAAAAATCACATCTCTTATCCATAACTGTGAAAGGGATATGATCCCTATATTCTCAGCCTCTGTTTCTGTCTCTCTCTGTATTCTGTATTTGTTTCTGTCTCTTTGTCTTTCTCTCACTCTCTCTGTCTCTGTTTCTCTATCTATCTCTGCATGTCTCTCTGTCTCTACCTCCATCTCTGTATGTCTCTGTCTATTTGTCTCTGTCTCTCTTTTTCTGTCTCTCTCTCTCTTTCCCCCCACTTCGTGTGAGTGTTTGTCTATCTTAAAGTATGAACTGTCTATTTTCAAAACTTGTTCTCATTCATTCAGGGTAGGGCAGAATTTTGCAAGCTGGGGAGCGTCAGAAGCCACCCCCCAGCATCTGAAGTTCTTTAGCATCCTGTCCCTTCCCCCCACCCCTGCCAGCCTCATCACTGCAAAGAGCTAAGAGGGTCTGATGCCTATGAAGTGAGTGATGGCGGCAGACCTGGTGACAGCAGTGCGATTGTACATCCTGCCAGACTGGGTGTTACTCAGGATAACGAATGATATTTATTTTGGGACAAACACACAGCATTGAACATCCAAGAGGAAATTCGAAGCATGGCTTTGTGGATGCCTGAAGTGACTGATCTTTTACAGAGTCTGTGTTTCAGTTTGTGATGCTCAGAGTGCTCCCAGCACTCCAAGTGTAAAATCCTGCCTTCTTTCTCTGCCTGGTGCAGAAAATTAAAAAATGATTGGACTCAACTTATTCATTTGTTCATTTATTCTTTTTACAATAAGTGCCCAGAACATCTTTTTCCCTGTTACTTATTTTCTACCATGGTAAAAGCGGCCTTCTCTATGCTATTCTATCCAATAAATAGTGAAAGAAAGTCTAGTTTGCATGAGATAATGTTAGGGCCACGGAGTGCAGCCCAGACACCTGGAGAGGCATGGGGAAGGGTGTGCTGGATTTGGGGTCACTAGCTCTATGACCCTGGGCACATCATCTACTTTTTCTGAGCCTTAATTCTTTACATGTCAAATGGGAATAATAATAGAACTATCTCACAGTGTGGCTATGAAGACCCAATGAGATCATATACATGCTTGTATGTCCACCCATCCTGCCCATACTAACACTCAGGCACATGTTTATGTCCAGGATCGGGGCATCCTGGTACCATTGCTTTACACATTCATTCACAATCACTTTCACTCAACATTATGGAACAGCCTCACTGGATAAGGTCAGCCAAGCCATTCATCCATGCAGATGAATCATGCCCTGGTAGCGCATCCATAAGACCCAGAGCTTATCCTAAATTACTGTCAGTAACATTTCTAGTATGATATTGAATAATAGTGCCAATAGTGGCAAGTAAATATTCACTTTACTCCTGATCATACTTTTCATTTGATTTTCTCCAGAAGTCTAGCATATTTAGCTTTTCTAAGATTCCATTTTTTTCCTTATCTCTTGTTAATTTTTTGTGCAGATTTATCTATTTCTTAGAGGAGAAAGTTGATGTTCTTTAATAGTATAGTTTTATTATTTCCTCTTGTGACCCGTTTAACTTATTTTCCCAAGAATTGGGGTATTATGCTATTTGGTACATATGTTTAGTACTGTTATTACTTTATTGTCTATTGTACCTTTTAGCAAAATGCCTTTACCCTGCTTATCTCTTTTAAAAAGATCTATTTTTGCTTTTGCTTTGTTGGAGATCGTTATTGCCACCTCTGCTTTTTTTTTTTTAACTTCAGTTTGAAGTGTAACAACTTTTGCTTCAGTCCCTTATTTTTACTGTGTGTGTCTCTCTGTTTCAAATGTGTAACTTGTAAACAACATATTTTTGGATTCTTGTTTTTAATCTATTCTGTTATCCATATCTGTTTTATGCATGAGTTCATAAAATAATTATTGATTGTTTATTTCTTTCCATCTTATTTTCTCCTCATTTATTCTTCTCTCTTTGCTTTTACTCTGTTCCCCCTCAAAAATCTGTTTTGCATGTGATCACTGCACTTCTTAATTCATCTTCCCTTATAGCAGCTTCCTCCTCTCCTCTTATCCTCTTTCTCTCTCATTTTCCTGTAGAGTAAGGTTGATTTCTATACCCAACTGAGTGTGTTTGTTATTCTCTTTTTGAGTCAATTCCTAGTAAGAGTCAAATATTGCCTGACATATTCCCTTTCTCCTTTCAGTAAAAATTCTTCCCTTTATACTTCTTTCATGTAAAGTAGTTTGTTCATTCTTCCTCTTCCTTCTCCCTTCTCCTGGAGCATCCTCTTTCTCACTTCTTTGTTTTTTTGAAATCATCATGCCAACTCATACTCTCTTGTCTATGTATGCTTTATATAATTGCCCCAATAATGATAAAGTTCTTAGGAGTTACAAGTATCATCATCCCATATAGAAATGTAAATAGTTTAACCTTATTAATTCTTATGATTTTTTTTTCATGTTCACTTTTTTATGATTCTCTACAGCTCTGTATTTGAAAGTCAGATTTTTTATTTAGCTCCGGGCTTTGTTTTATTGTTTCTTGGTATGCCATTGAATCTTTAGCTTCCACATGCCTAAATCTAATTTTCAAGGCATCATTTTGGTGAGTTTTGGTAATTCTTTTCCCATTTGGCCAATTGTTCTTTTTAAGGGTTGTTTTCCTTCACTATTTTTTATGTGTGCTTTTTAAAAAAGAAGTTTATACTCTCTTTTTATATTTTTTACATCACTCTCATTTTTTCCAATAGCATTTTGTTTTTCAAAATACATATAAAGATAGTTTTCTTTTTTAAATAACTTTTTATTGACAGTACATATGTATGGGTAATTTTTTTTTACAACATTATCTCTTGCATTCACTTCTGTTCTGACTTTTCCCTTCCCTACCTCCACCCCCTCCCCTAGATGGCAGGCAGTCTTATATATGTTAAATATGTTATAGTATATCCTAGATACGATATATGTGTACAGAACTGAACAGTTCTCTTGTTGCACAGGAAGAATTGGATTCAGAAGGTAAAAATAACCTGAGGAAAAAAAATAAAAATGCAAACAGTTCACACTCATTTCCCAGTGTTCCTTCTCTGGGTGTGGCTGATTCTGTCCATCATTGATCAATTGGAACTGATAGATCTTCTCTTTGTTGAAGAGATCCACTTCCATCAGAATCCATCCTCATACAGTATTGTTGTTGAAGTGTGTAATGATCTCCTGGTTCTGCTCATTTCACTCAGCATCAGTTCATGTAAGTATAAAGATAGTTTTCAACTTTCACCCCTGTAAAACTTTGAGCTCCAAATGTTTTTCCTTCCCTCCTTCACTTCCCCCCTCCCCAAGACTGCAAGTAATCTGACGTAGGTTGAATATGTGAAATTCTTTTAAACATATTTCCATATTTGTCACAAGAAAAATCAAATCAAAAGGGAAAAAAGCACAAGAAAGAAAAAAAAAACAAGCAAGCAAACAAACAACAAAAGGTGAAAATGCTATGCTTTGATCCACATTCAACTGTGAAAACACAGTTCTCTCTCTGGATCTGGAAGTCATTTTCCATCTCAAAACCACTGAAATTGTCTTGAATCACTGCATTGCTGAGAAGAGCCAAGTCCATCACAAGTGATCGTCACATAATCTTGCTGTTACTGTGTACAATGTTTTCCTGGTTCCACTCACTTTACTTGGCATCAGTTCAGGCTTTTCTGAAATCAGCCTCCTCATTTTTTACAGAACAACATTCCATAACATGCATATATTATAACTTATTCAGCCATTTTCCAACTAATGAGCATCCTCTCAATTTCCAGCAATTTGCCCTATGCCATTCCTCACCCCCCAGGGCCCTTCTACAACAAACTCTCAGGGTGGTAATATTGTGAGGAAAGATGACATTCAAAGTGTGTTTAATTTCTTTATATAAAAATTTTCAGTTCATACCCTTTGACCATTAATGAATCGGGGAATGACTTGTATTCTTATAAATGTGAATCAGTTCTCTATATGTTTGAGAAATGAGGCCTTTATCAGTAACATTGGCTGTAAAAATTGTTCGCCAGCTTTCTGCTTCTCTTCTTTTCTTGCCTACATTGAATTTGTTTGTGCAAAACATTTTAAATTTAATGTAATTAAAATTATCCATTTTACATGGATCAGAAATCTTTCTCCTTCTCCAAAGATCTGACAAGTAGACCATCTCTTCTTCTCCCAATTTGTGTATAGTATCATCTTTTATGTCTAAATCATAATCCCATTTTGACCTTATCTTGGCAGAGGATGTTTCAATCTTTCCCAACCCCAGTCCCAAAGCAGCAGTCATTCCCAATAACCAGTGCTTACCCTTTTACAAACTCACACACTTTCCTCCAGTAGAGCTCATCTTTTACTGAGAGCCATTTTAAAGCATAATATTAAATGTCCTTTATAGTCCTCTGGAACTTGGCCAGTAGATTTTCTGCTCCTCAGACTGCTAGACTTTGGTCTATTTCTGGGAGTGGTCCCCCTACTCTTGGCTGCCAGGGGACTGTTGCCAGAAGGCCCACTTTTACTTGGCTGAAGGACACACCACCCTCCATAAAAGTTGTCTCTGAGTGGAAGGGACTATTTCTTGCTTTTTAAAATTGTAGCACCTTCTGCTTGGATGGCCTTGAGCAGAAACTGGGGACCATATGGAAGACATCCTTGTTCAGGGAGAGGGTGGACTAGGGATCTGGGATGCCCCTTCTAACGCAGAGATTCTGATTCTAGGTGATGGAGGACATTTCAATAGGTCACTGGGCTTTTAAAATGCATCTTATTTTTTATCTATGGAATAAAACAAGCATTTCCATAACATAGTATAATAATAATAATAATAAAAATACGATTGTATGTGAAACTGCAAATCTACTACATATAACTTACAATTCCTTTTAAATATACAGCAAAATTGTACTTTTTTTTGGGAAATTTATCCTTGGAGGGTTAGAAAATGGCTGTACAGATCCAATAGGATTTGCAGATATTAAACTTGTTTTGCCCCTTCATGATTCTGTGCAAATTCCTCCCTGTGTTTGCACCTCAGTTTCTTCCCTAATGAGTAGGACTAGAATGAACTCTGAGGTCTGGTTCTCTACCTCAAATGTCCTTGACCTGTCAAGAAGAGAGCTACATAAATAGGTAAAGATGAAGCCAACTTTTGAGCTGCACTCTGCCCTCCCCACTATAGATCCCACTATCAATCAGGGAACTGGGTGAACTCCAAAAAAGAACGAAGGAGGAGGATTCTGCAGTAAAACAGAAAATAAGGGCATTTTTATTGGGACAAATGCAGTTAACATCCATGACATATGGGGAAAAGGGAAGAAGACATGATGTGACAAAGTCATGTAGGAGAAATTAATGATGATGATGAGGGGACACAGCTAATCATTTATCAGGGACGGTGCATCTGAGCCCAGGATTCTTTTTTTGAACACCAAGAATCTAAGATTCTAGCTTCATGAAGAGAGAGATGAAGAGTTGTGAAGGTTCTTCACAAACCAGGTGATTTCTAGTTCTTTAGAAGTGGAACCTGTGGGGCAGCTAGGGTATGCTGTAGTGCACAGGTACTGGCTCTGGGTTCTGGAAGACTTATCTTCCTAAATTCAAATCTGCCCTCATACACTAGTAGCGTCACCCTGGGCAAGTCACTTTGCCCTGTTTTCCTCAGTTCCTCATCTCTAAAACGAGCTGAAAAAGGAAATCATGACAGTATTTCTGCTATAAAAACCCCAAATGAAGCTATGAAGAGTCAGATGTAATTGAAATGGAATGGATTCCAGAGGAGGCAGAAGGCACTCCTCTGAAATGTCTTACTTGGAATTTTTACAAAGCTGGCTTTGTCAATCTTTGAAAAAAGAAAAGAAAATCATACTCAGCTCCTTGGGACATTTTCTGTGGTCTCCTGGATGTCAGCAAAGTCAGTGTTCTGAGACCCTGATTATTCTAGTCCATCCATCTATCCATGAGTTCCGACAGGAAGCACTTTCCAGATAAAAAGCACACTGATGTACTCCCACACTAACCTCTCTGAGGTTATTTCCCATAGCTGACTTGGCCCTTGTTGGAAAAACTCCACTCAGATCTAAACCTCCACCTGGCTGGCCTGAGCTCCCATCTCTCCTTTCTTGTCTGAGCAGTCATAAAAATATTTTTTTTGGGGGGGAGCCTTGAAAATGTATTGCAAGCTCCCAGTCCTCCACCCTGCCTACAATCACAGATTCCATAACCTTTCTCTACCAATTCATCACATATTTGCTAAATGCCTCTGGGATTGTAAGGAGAAGGGTAGAAATAGGTGTGCTGGTTTGTCAAAAGACTTTTCTGTTCCTGTTGTTATAATTCTATAATTTTGGGGCTTATTTTCATTATTAACATGGTCAATTATGTTTGTAGTTTTCCTAATATTAAAGCAACTGGGATTCCTGGCATGAATTCAATTTGGTCCAAATATATAATCTTTGTGAAAAGTTACTGCAGCCTCTCTGCTAATATTTAGTTAATTTATTTGCTTTTCATTAATCTTCATTAGAGCTATTGAACTAAATTTCTTTCCTTTTTTCTTGACTCTCCATGGTTTAAGGGTAATATATATTTGTATCAGAGAAAGAATTTGGTAAGAACCCATCTTTTCCCATTTCTGCAATTTCTTTAAAATTAGAGTTTGTTGTTCTTTGAATATTTGATTTAATTGATTGAATAGATTGAAAATATATCTGATCCTGAGGTTGTGTATATGTGTATGTATGTGTGTGTGTGCGCGCATTTAGGTATGACTTGTCTAATTTCTTTTACTGAGAATTAATTGGGTTATTTATTTATTTTTCTTTTTAAAATTTATTTTAAATTTAAATTCAAAATAAAGAAAAAAAATTGTCATGTGCATAGTAGAACATGAGAGGGGATTCAAAATATAAAGTGCAAATTTCCATTTCAAAAAAGCCAGTATAATGAAAACTATACATTGTGTTCACAGCTGTCCATTTTTGCTTTGTTTCCTTATGGGGTTTCTTTTGATTCTGTGCATTTTTTACTTTATTCCCCCTCCTCTTTCTCCCCCACCCAAGAATTCTACAATTAAGAGAGGACACACACACACACACACACACATACACACACACAAAATACATACTTACATATACATATGTATCTATAACCATACACATATACACATTTAAACATTCATATGCATATATAGAAGTGGTACCATACCAGGTTAATTTCTACTTGTCCTCTATTTCTCTGAAGGTGGATAGATAGAATCTTCCTTCCTAAGTCTGAGTCTTTCCATATTTTTCTAAATTCACCAACTCATCATTTCTTACACCACAGCAATATTCCAACTTTGTACTCTATAGTTACTTTAAACAGTCTAAACTAATATCAATTAATATGGCTGACATATAGTGTAGTTTCCCTATTTTTCTCTTTTGACTAAATCTATTTTAGCTTTAACTTTGTTTAAGACCATTATTACTGCCCTTGCTTTTTTAATGTAATAAATCCTATCCCTGCTCTTTATTTTATGTTTGTGTGTATTTTTCATTTTTATAACATTTCCTAAAAGCAACATATTGTTGAATTCGAAATTTTAATCTGCTATTTCTGTTTTATGGGTGAATTCATTCAATTCACATTCTAATCTATAATTACTTGTTTATTTTCCTACTTCCTATTTTACTCACTATCCTTCTCACCCTATTCCTATCTTTAACTCCTCTGCTTTACTTCTACTCCTATTACTTAGCCCCTCAAAGAATCTCTCCCTTAGTCTTTCCTCCACTCTATTTCTTTACTCTCATGTTTTTATCTGAATTTAGAGACTTCCAAATATATATATATATATATATATTATTCCCTCTTTATTCATTACTTTTAATCTACACACCCTTCTATATCTCCCTCTTATCCTGTTTCCTCTCACTATTTCTTTATAAATTTAGAAGACTTTTATTCCCCTCTAAATGTATATGTTGTTCTCTCTTTAACCCAGATCTGATTACAGGTAGTCTGATTATTCTTATGTTTTCTCTTCTTGATCTGTTTTCCAGATCAGTTGCTTGTGTTATGACATTTTGCATATTCTCTTTTATTTTTTCATTTTTCATATTTTATTATTTCTTGGTCTCATAACTTTGTTGGCTTTCCCTTGCCCAATTCTAACTTTCAAGAGCTATTTTCTTTCTTAAGATTCTGGATCTCTTTTTCCAGTTGATAGACTGCCTTTTCATAACCTTCTTGTTTTTCTTGAATTGTTCTTATTTTTCTAAATTTTTACTCAATCTCTCTTATTTTATTTGCAAAGTCTTTTTTGAGTTCTTCTGCAAATACTCTTTGGGGTAAGAAAAGCTTTTTGTTTTTGTTTCAGTATCATCCCTTGAAGATGAACCACAGTTTTCTTTATTCCCATAGTAACTGTCTATGGTTGGATTATTTCTCCTTTGTCTCCTCATGAATTGGGGTATTTAAATTCTCTATTCTTTGTTCTATAAATCTCATTTAAAAATATTTTTATATTTTAATATTTTTAGAAATAGTCATCCATTTTATCTAGGTTGCCAGTTTTATTGGCATATACTGAGCAAAAGAGTTTCTAATAATAGCTTTTATTTATTTATTTACTGCTAATTTGATTTTCCTTTCATTTTAAAACCAAATTAGTCAATAATTTATTTTGTTATTTTTCAAAAAGCATTTATTTTTATTTATTAATTCAATATGTTTTTTCTGTCACTTTTGTAAATCTTTTATCTGATGTTCAGATTCTATAGTTTAATCTTTAATTGTATTTAAAATTTTTCTTGTTGTTACATAATTGATCTGTTCTCTTTTTTGTTGATGGAAGTAGTGTTTAGAGATATATTTCCCCTTAAAGACTGGCTACATCACCCAAAATTTTGGAATTTTTGTCTCATTATTATCTTTAATGAAATGCTCTATCATGTTTTGTTTTTTGACCCAACAATTCTTTAGAATTCTTATTTAATAGTCATTAAGAATTTTTAATTATTTCCTTAACTGTCCTTTATTAAATATAATTTTATTGCAATGTGTTCACTAAAAATATGTCTAATGTGACTGCTTTTCTGTATTTATGAGGTTTTTAATTCCCTCATATATAATCAGTTTTTATAAAGGTTCAGTTGAATCTTTTGACATTTTCTATTAACATCTGATAATTGCTGGAGATCTAAATATCTAAGTTTTTTCAAATTCTATTTAGGACCTTCACTTTTTTCTCCCCCTTTTTTTAATCTGTCTAGCTCTGAAAGAGGTAAATTGAAATCCCTCAATACTATAATTTTATTGTATATCTCTCCTTATAACTCCTTTAGCTTTCTTTTAAAGTATTTAAATATTGCATATGATAACTTTAAATATGTTATGCCTATCTGTGCATATATATTAAATATTGAAATTAATTTTCTATGGCATCTTTCAGTAAAAATGTAGTTTCTCTGATTCACTTTTAAGGCTATTTCTGATCTTATCTTCTGCAAAATCATGATTTCTACCTTTTGATTTATGACTTAAGCTAAGCAATAACAGGTTTCTCTCTAATTTTTTATTTTAACTCTATGCGAGTCTTTATATGCTCCCTATTTATCATACGTTATTATTATTATTATTTTTAATCCTTCACAACTAACTATCTCCATGTTATAGTTTGTTTTGCTAATAACTAAACCTTCCCTGAATCCACCCTTCCTCCTCTTCCCCTTCTCCCTTTCCCTATTTCCAATTTATTTGAGAGTATTTCTGCACCAAACTCTTGATGTATACATGTGTATTCTATCCTTCTTGAATAGTTCAGGCAAATGTGAAGTTCCAGAGATGCCTGTTCATCCCATCAATTCCTTATTTGTATACATTTCTACTTGAATGCCATGATTATATGAGAAATTTCTCCACCTTTTCTTCCAATTTTTGCTTCTATCCTCTATCCTTTTTTTTTCTTGAGGCAATTGGAGTTAAATAACCTGCCCAGAGTCATACAGCTTAAGTGTCTGAGGTTAGATTTGAACTCAGGTTCTCCTGAGCTGGTGCTCTATCCACTGCACCATCTAGCTGCCCCCTTTCTTTTCCTTAATTTAAAATCGTCAAAAGATAAAATCATTCTCAGGCATTTTGTCTTATTTGACTTCTATGACCTCTGATGTTGTTAGAGTTCTTAAGGAACACTTGTATTTATATCTCCCTTGACTTTTATATTTGTATTTCAAACATTCTACTTAGCTCTGGTCTTTTCATCAGGAATTCTTGGATGTCTACTATTTCATTAAATCTTTTTTTTTTCTTATTGCAGGATTATATTCAGCTTTTCTGGATAAGTTAATCTTTGTTGAAGTCTATCATTTTCCTTTTGGAATATCTTATTTCAAACTCTCTACTTTTTTAATAGGAGGCAGCTAGGTGGCGCCATAGTGTACAGAGCATTTATCTCTGAGTCTGTAAAATTCATCTCCTCCAGTTCATATTTGACCTCAGGCACTTATTAATTGTGTGACTCTGGACAAGTCACTTAACCCATTTTGCCTCAGTTTCCTTATCTGTAAAATGAGTTGGAGAAGGAAATAGCAAACTCCTCCAGCAAAGCTAAAAACGATTGAACAACAACACTCTTAATATTGTTAGATACTGACTCTTCTATGATCTCAAGTGTAGTTCCTTGATTCTTAAAATCTTTCTTTCCAGATGCCTGCAATGATTTTTCTTTGACCTGGAAACTCTGGATTTTAGCCAAGACATTCTTGAAAGTTTTATTTTATTTTATTTGAAAAGATAACCAGTGGGTTCTTTCTATTTTTTTTGCCCTCTAGTTCTAAGAGATTTGCAGTTTTCTTTCATGATTTCTTGAAACATGATATCTAGGTTCTAGTTTTTAAATGGTGCAATGATTCTTAAAGTATCCCTCTTTGATCTTTTTTCAGGGTCAATTATTTTTGCTATGAGATATCTTCTATTTCATTCTATTTTTCAATCTTTTTACTCTGCTTTAATATTTCTCTTTTTAACTTATAGTTCATTTCTGTTTGGTTCATTTTCAGAGTCTGTTCCTTGGGAAAAAATTTTTCTCTCATGCCAAGCTGGTTATTTTCTTTTTAACACTTTCTTCCATAACGCTTACCATCCCAATTCTTTCCCTCTAATGCTCTCATTTTATTTCTAATATCATTTGAATCTCCCTTTAAAACTCTCCCTTCATTTCTTTTAGGAATTCTAATTGACCTTGTGGCTAAGCATTTTTTTCTTTGAGACTTTAGTTGTCAGTGTTGGGAAGTTATTCTCACTTTCTGGGTTTGTGTCTTGGGTATCTTTGGCGTTATGATAGCTCCTTGTGGTGGGATTCTTTTTCGTGGCTCATTCTTCAGCCTTAGTTCCTGGATTGGGACTTTGTTTTGGGGCCAGTCTCTGCACACTTCTGGTGGGACTTTGATGGCCTTGTACAGTCCTGACCTATTTTATATGATTCTCAGCTATCACATTCTTCAAGTGTTGTAGATGGGAAGAGATAGTTCAGACAACATCTGCCTTTTTCTCCATGTTGTCTGGCTGGAAGGTTTATAAATACACAGTGGCAGCAGTGCCTCTTTGTTCCTCTGCCACTAGGTCAGAGGGACAGAGCTCGGGTCTTGTTCTGCTTTTAGGTCTGGTTTTGTGGTCTTGGTTCATCTCCGTTTCAATGTTCCTGACCTGTTTATTTTCCAAGAGATTCAAATGTCTCAGTGTGCCTTTTCCTTTCATTTTTGATTTGCTATTTTGTTTGATCCTTTTCTGAATCTTATTGGAGTAGTTGTTGGGGCATGTGGGCCATCCTGCTTCCTCTTACTCTACATGGTGGTCGGTTTCACCTTTGATGTTCCAGGAATTATGCTAGGTCTGGGGATAGAGAGACAAAAGGAAACCACCTCAAGAATTTGACATTCTTTTAGGTTGCATTTGCAAGTAAGTAATTACAAATTAATTTCAAGGAATTTAAGAATGAGAGAATACTGATAGCCAGAAATAGAAAGAACCAAGCAACTATCTGTGTAAAAAGTGGCATCCGAACCATCCTTTAAATGAAGTGAGATCTTCTATCTAATGGAAGTAAAGAGGGAGAGAATTCTACATTACTTGTGCCTAGGCAGGAAGGAAGAAGATGAATTTCAGATACAAAGAACAGATGCAACCTCCACTTTGTCTATCCAAAGTAATTCAACATGAAACAAGATGGTGAAAGTAGGAGGGAGCCAGACTTTAAAGGGCTTTGAATGAAGACTTTTTACCTTATCACAGCAACACTAGATTTTATTGAACAGGTAACTGACATCTGAGGTCTCTGTATTGGAGGTATTATTTTGGAGGCTAGAGGGAGGGAGGAGTGAAATGGGGAGAGATTTGAAGCAAGTAATTCAATTAAAAGATGGTTTTTAATAGTTTAGGTCAGAGATGATGAGGGACTAACTAGATAGGTATTGAGTATTGAGAAGGGTACGATACAAGGGACGTTGTGGAAGTAGGACTGAGGAGACCTAGTATTTGGAGGATGAAGGAAGAATCAACTCCAATGTTGCAAACATTTGACCCAAAAGATGCCCATAACAAAATGAGGAAGGAATGGATTTGTGGAAAAGTAAATTTATTTCTATTGTGTTGAAACAAAGTTTTCTCACTAAATTTTATAGAAATTTCCAGTAGCTAACTGGTAATGAAAGAACTCAAGAGAGAGATTAGGATGAAACATGGAGATCTGGGAGTCATTTCCATCAGATGACAATTAACTCTGTGGTGTTGAAGAGATTGTTGAGAGATCCTCACACTTGTTGAGTGAGAGGGAAAAGATGATCTGACAAAGAAGACTGAGAAGCAGTAGACCTACACTGCATCAGCCCCTGCAATTGTTTGAAGGACCTTCTAACTCTAAGTTACGTAGGAGCTTGGGATAGAGGCTGAAGTGAAGCCATTTTAACATGGCTGCTGATCTAGGGTCCATAGAGTCTCTATGGTTCAAGAACAACTACCAGCCTGCATTAATCAATGATAGGTTTCTAGTCACTATGCCCAGGACCGCAGGAGCCCTGAAGAGATGTTGCCCATAGGAGGACAGCAGAAAGAAGGCCCGATCTCTGGGATCGGATGTACATGTCCTGCGGTACTTAGAATATCCTATGATCAGAGATTCTGGGCTAATAGAAATCTCAGAAGAGTTCACATCTGCTCCCCACCTTCCCCCACATTTTTGGAGCAGAAAACTGAGGCACAGAAAGGTCACTAACTTTCTCAGTCACACAACTAGCAAGGGTCTTGGGTGTGATTTGAACTCAGGTTCTCTGGAATCCAAGGTCAGTTCCCTATCTACTATACCAATCTGTCTCTCTTTTCATCTTGTACGATAGCTCTTTGTATTCTTGTCTTAAGATTTCCTATTAGACTGTAAGGAGCCAAGAGGCAGAGAGTTGTTCTAGTGTATTGTCCCACCCACGGGGCACTGTGCTGGGCAAGCATGAGGCATTTCAGGAAAGCTGAATTGAATGAGATTTCTCCACTAGTGGTAGATGGGAAAAACAGAGCCTTCTAGACCCACAAGCCTGCTTCTCGGCTTCCAGCCATTACTGGGAAGAGTAACCTCTCTGGGAAGGGGGCACTATAGAACACAGAGCATTGGGCTTGGAGTCAGAAAGATCTGAATTCAAATTTTCACTCAAATACTTATTAGTTGTGTGACCCTAGGCAAGTCATTTAACATCTGCTTATCTCAGTTTCTTCAACTGTAAAATGGAGATAATAACAGCATCTACCTCCCAGGGTTGTTGTGAAGATTAAATAAGATAATATCTGTAAAGTACAGTGCCTGGCTTATTATAGACACTTAATAAATGTGCTTTTCTTCCTTTCTTCCTCTCTTCCTCCTCCCCTTGTTTTCCTCCTTCACTTTTCCCTTCATCCTTCCTTTCTTCCCTCTGTCCCTCCCTCTCTTCCTTCCTTCCTTCTTTACTTCCTCCCCTTATCCTTTCCTCCCTCCCTCCCTTTTCCCCCCTCTCTCTTCCATCCTTCCTTCCTGAATTAGTATCTGAAATCTCTCACTGACTTGCTGGTTCCCCTTTCATTTGGGGCTTAATCTTTCATGGTCTCAGGAGACCCATAGCTATTACTGATGGTACTGATGAGTGTATCTCCATGGGGATTTGGGTTTCCTTGGAGGGGATGGTGGGAAAGCTTGCAAAAACCGAGGGCTTCAAATGAAGAGATTCAGGCCAGCTTTCCCCAAGGGAGGGCCGCTATCAACAATGCTTCTTTGCGAGAATCAGCAACTGTTCACTCTCATTTTCCTGCTTTTTCAATATCAGCATTCAGCATCCAGCCTGATGCCATTTTAAGAGAAATGAAGCACAGAGCATCTCTATCTGAGAGACACTCTTTTTTATTGTGTTACCCTTTTTATGGGGCTCTAAAATGAAGGCAGACACCAGATCTCTCTTCCTCCTCCTGCTCTCCACGCCCAGGCTGAAATCTCGCACGACATAAGCCAGCCTATGACAAGTGATATTCACAACCTGGAGAAGACATCTCCGTCCTTTGTGTCTACGCGAGAAATGAAATATCGGCCGGGAGGAAGGTGGGTGACTCATCCTGATAAGCAGCAGCTGGGGCTGCTTTTCATTTCCTTCCCTGTTCCCTGCATGGAGCAACAATGCCAGAGAAGAGCAGCGCTGCTACCATGTGAATGCTTTCAGAGGAGGTTTTAAAAGGAATAGCAGAGCTGATAATGGGGTGCAAGCCTAGGCCCCAGCCCTGGCCAGGCTCCCGCAGACCAGGCTCACTCCTGGGGGACTTCTTACTGATGCCCTTTGTCTCTTGCCCCCACTCAGGGTTTCTTCAAAGAGCCTCAGAAACTGATTCATCTCTAGCCCTGCTGAGGAAAAGTGCAAGAGTTTCCAGGTCCCCCCGGGAAGCATCCAGGCCTACAACATACAGCAGACAAAGAGCAGTTTATTTCAGCCCACAGAGATGCCGAGCCTTTGCACCCAAGTTCACACCATCAGAGCAACTTTCTTCCCCTCTCTGATGAGCTCCTTTTGTCCCCAGGAACAACATAATTCTCCAGGCTTATGGCCCCAGCCTGTGGCTGAGGTTTCCTCACTGGAGATGGTGAGAGGGATGCGCTTTCCTCCTCTGGAGAGCTTTCCCTCCCACACAGTCCAGACGGTCTTACAGACAGACCACAGCATCCTACGTCTGAAGATCTGCTAGAAAATACTCTTGCAGCTGGAGAGGATCTGGAGACTTGACTTCCTCCCCATGAGATCTGCACAATTTGGGTGGAAAAGTACTCACAATAATCATGGAGACCAACGTCGAATGAACCTGGACAGTCCAGTTATGGCTTTGGCAGAGGAATTCGTGCTTTATCCTGAAGGCCGGGGGAGCCCCTGGAGCAGGAGAGTGACAATTCTGTGCTGTTGGGGGGATAGCAGCTTGATAGTGGGTTGGAGCTGGGGCAAGATAAAACTAAGGCACTTATTGAGAGGCTTTCTGATAGACCTTTCTGATGAGATCTCCAGGGATGGTCATGGGTGTGGAGGGTTCTAGGCCTTGATCCCAATCCAAGAAGACAGATTCCCCACTCCCACCTCACCCTCACCAAGCAGGGGAGGATTCTGTCCTGGAAGTTCCCCATTATACTTTGATCTTTTTCAGCAAACTTCACCAGTGGAAAAAAAAAAAGGTTGAAACCATTTAGTCTAATCATTCCTCTGACAAAAGGGAAACTGAGGCCCAGAGAAGACCCAGAGGGGATGCCAGACCAGCCACTACTTCACCCAAGAATCATCCCAGTATTTCTTTGATGAGGGCAAGGTGGAGCCTTCCTCTGTCTGCCTGAGGTCAGGGAGAAGGGTTCCTTCTCCAGAAACCAGGAACACAAAGTGAAGAGGTGATACTGTGGGGAGCTGGGCCTAGTCCAGAAGGTTGGAGGACCCTAGGATGTTGCTCCAGAGGCTTGAAAAGGTGGGATATTGAAAAAGAACCACAGAGAGCATCAGAAGAAAGGTAGGAATGAGAGGGGAGCCCCCTACCAGCTGGACTGCAGCTTGAGTACTGAACTTTCCCCAGAGGGGATGGGCAGAGGCTTGACGATTTGCTGGTGTTTCTGCATGTAATGGTTTCTCCTTTCACTCCAACTCCCTCTGTGACTCTGTGACAGCATTGCAATGAGGTGAACACTCTTCCTGCATTGAAATCTTCCTGGGTGGGACCATGATCCAAGAGCCTGTGAAATTCTTTGTACTGGGAACTTCAGAAGCCTGAATTTGGAGTCAGAGGAGCTGCTTTTGAATTCTGGCTCCTCTATTTGGTAGTTATGGGATCTTATGAAAATCCTTTCCCCTTTCTGAATTCCTTTATCAAAGGGGGAGGTCAGACTGGCTAGTCTGAGGACTTTTCCTGCTCTGAGTCTATGGCATTCTGTGATTTACCACCATCTTTAGGCACTGTCCCAGTATAGGAGAAATGTGAGATGCCTTGGATCATTCTTAGCCCCAAGTGTCTGTCAGCTGCTGTTAAGTAGGCATGGTCTTCCCGGGCCCGCATTACTTAAAGAAGAGGGCACATGGAGCAAGTGCTAGAGAGGGAGGGTTACTTACAAATGAAAACAGAGAGAAGGGCTCATTTTAGACCTTCATAAGCTTCTGCTGAATCACAGGGAAGAGAGAAAGCTGCCATTGTTGCTATGAAACTCTTGCCCTCCCAGAGTTGATTTCCCATCATCTTTTATATTTATATTTACACGTTATGTCTCTCTGTGTTAATGAATGTATTGTGAATGCACATGTGGTGTATGGGGGCATGCATGTGTGTCAGGGAGAGAGATGGTGATAGGTATTATTTGCTTTGACTCTTATTTTCAAAGTAAAGTTGGAGAAGGTAAAAGACAAGAAAGGAAAAACAGGAGAAAGAATAAGATATAGGGAAATGCACAAATAGTAATCATTACTGTGAATGTGAATGGGATGAACTCTCTCATAAAATGGAAATGTGCATTTTAAGATTAGAGCAGAATGGATCAAAAACCAGAATCCTGAATCCCTATGGTTAAATGAGTTCATAAGTGAATTATACCATTTAAAGAACAAATAATTCCAATACTATATAAACTATTTGAAACAACAGGTAAAGAATGAATCCTACAAATTTATTTTATAACATGAATAGTTTACTGATACCTAAACTAGGAAAAGTCAAAACAAAGAAAGAAAATTATAAAACAATTTTCATAATGAATATTAATGCAAAATTTTTGAATGAAATACTAGCAAGGCAATTACAGCAACATATCACAAGGATCATACACAATGACTAGGTAGGATTTATGCCAGGAATGCAGGTTTGGTACAATATTAGGAAAAATATGAACCTAATTCACTATATCAGTAGCAAAATCAACCAATCATATGATTATCTTAATAGTAGAAAAAAAGTCTTTGACGAAATACCTAATCATATTGAAAACACAAGAGCATAGGAATAAATGGAGCTTATCATAAAATGATAAGTAATGTTTATACAAAACCACCAGCAGACATTATTTGAAATGGGGATGAGTTAGAGCCTGCCAATACAATTGGGTGAAGCAAGTATGTTCATTATCACCTTTATTATTTAACATTTTAGAAGTGTTAGCTATTGCAATAAGAGAAGAAAAACAAATTAAAGAAATTAGAATAGACTATGAGGAAACAAACCTATCACTCTTTGTAGATGATATGGTATTATACTTAGAAAATTCTAGAGAATCAACTAAAAACTACATGAAGATTTTTTTCTCTTCCTTTTTTTGTTGTTGTTGAGGTAAATGGGATTAAATGACTTGCTCAGGATTACACAGTTAGGAAATGTTAAATGTTTGAGACCAGATTTGAACTCAGGTTCTCCTGACTCCAGGACCAGTGTTCAATCCACTGCACTGCCCCAAACTACATGGAATTATTAACAAAGTTAATAATTTAGCAAAGTAGCAGTATATAAACTAAACCCACATAAATTATCAGCATTTCTATATATTACCAACGAAGTCCAGAAACAAGAGGTAAAAAGAGAAATTCCATTTAAAATAAATCTAGATAGCATAAAGTCCTTGATAGTCTACCTGCCAAGACAAATCTAGTAACACAATTACAAAACACTTTTTGTCATATCCAAACAACTGGAAAAAATCAATTGTTTATGATAAGCCACGCCAATATGATAAAAAGACAATTCTGCTTAAAATAATTTACTTATTCAGTGCCATGAAAATCAAATTATAGAGCTAGAATAGATAACAACAAAATTAATCTGGAAGAAGCTCAAGGATATCAAGGGAAAAATACAAAAGAAAGCAATCTAGCAAGACCAGAGTTTAAATTATATTATAAAGCAGTAATTATCAAAACTATTTGGTACTGGCTAAGAAACAGAGTAGTACATCAGTGGAATAGATTAGGTACACAAGTTACAGTAACCAAAGACCATATTAACTTAGTTTTTGATAAACCCAAAGACACTACCTTTGGGAATGAGAATTTAGTATTTGACAAAAGCTGCTGGGAAAATTGGAAAACAACAGGACACAAACTAAATGTAGACCAACATCTCACACTGTAAATGGGTGCATGATTTAGACATAAAGGTTGACACCACAAACAAATTAGAAGAGCAAGAAATAGTCTACCATCAGCTCTATAGAGAAGAGAAGAATTCATAGCCAAACAAGAGATACAGAGCATTATGAAATGTTAAATAGATAATTTTCATTATGTTAAATAAAAAAAAGTTTTAGCAAACAAAACCAATGCAACTAAGATTAGAAGGAAATCATCTACAAGTGTCTTCGATAAAGGCCTCATTTCTCAAATATAGAGAAAATTGAGTCAAATTTAGAAGAATACAAGATATTTCCCAATATATATATGGTCAAAGGATATGAACAGGCAGTTTTCAGATGAAGAATCAAAACTATCTATAGATATATGAAAAAGTTGTCTAAATCACTTTTGTTTAGAGAAATGCACATTAAAAACAACTCTGAAGTACTACCTCACACCTATCAGGTTGGCTAATATGACAAAAAAGGAAAATGATGATTGGAAAAGATGTGGGAAAATTGGTATACCTAATGCATTGTTGGTGAATTTATGAACTGGTCCAACCATTCTGGAGAGCAATTTGTTAAGTGCAAGTCCTTTGGGTGCTAATTTCAAGTATGTAAAGAAGAAAGTGAGAAATTAAAATTATTTGCTGTTCCCATTGCCACAAGTTTGTTTTCAACAAGTTGATGATTCATTATGTCAGCAGAAAGGAGGACATTTTTTGACAAAAGATTCATAAATTCACTCCAGAATGTGCGAAAGTAATTTCTCAAGTATGTGATGAAGGAACAATGATCTCACACTGCCATCTGAAATAGTGGAAGATAAGAAGATTGTTGTTATTCAGTTATTCAGTTGTATCCAAATCCTCATAACTCCATAAATGATGCAGGCCAGAGCCTTCTATTTTCCCTATCTCTCAAAGTCTGGTCAAACTTATGTTCATTTTTTCTGTGACATTATCTATCCATCTCATTCTCTGCTATTTCCTTTTCCTTTTGCTTTCAATCTTTCCCAACATCAGAGTCTTTTCCAATGAGTCTTGTCTTCTCATTATGTGCCTAAAGTATTTAAGCTTCAGTTTTAATATTCTATCTTGCAGTAAAAAGTTTGAAAGAATTTCATTTTCTATACAGCATTTATGGTGTGGGAGATTTTGTGTGTTATGAAAAACTAGTATTTTTTTAAAGTCAGTTAGTTTTTATTGAGATTTTAGTTCAAAAGATCACAGAGTTCTGGGAATTACTAGAGAGAGGGAAATGTTTTGCATGTTACCAATTTTATTTGGTGTACTGCATTTTATAAATTATTTCATGATTACTGTATTAGGAAAAATGCATATTTTCAGAATTAATTTCTTATGTAAAAACTATGTAGAAAGGTATATTTTCAGGAATATCTACTGAAAATTATAGCTTTTGGTGGTCATAGAAACCTAATTCATTATTTCCCATAAGTTCAATACATCTGTATTCATATTTATTACTTCTGCATAGTTTTCTAGGAACATTATTACCCTCAAACTTGTGGATTGCCTATTTTACACCATTTTTTCAAATGACTAAGAACAGTTTTGATTTTCCTCCTTGAAAACACTTAGTTCATATCCTTTGATCATTTATCAATTGGGAAATGGCTCTCATATATAAATTTGATTCATCTACTTATATATTTGAGAAATGAGATCGTTATCTGAGAAACTTGATGCAAACATGCCCCCAGTTTCCTATTTTTCTTCTAATTCAGGATACATTAATTTTTGTGTGCAAAACTTTAAAATTTTATATAATCAGAAGGGATACCTTTATTTCAGAAGCCAGAGGTACAGTGTCAGATCAGATCAGGGACCCTAGAATAAGCAGAGAACTGGGTTTGAAATCTGCCCCACCCCGGTGATTTTGTACACATTTGACACTCCCTCCCATTAGCCCTTCTTTCCACTCCCATCTAGTAGGGATGAGGATATTTGTAGAATTACTTCACATGGTATTTAAGAGCTGCTGATGAAATGGTGGCTGGGCATGCTTTATTTAAAGAACTTCATAAAGGCCAGGTATTATTATCATTATTGGAAACAGATTTGTGTATTACACATTGTTCATTCTGTATCTCTATCTCGGCCTCAGCAGAGTAAGATCTGGGGACTTGAATCTAGAGAATCTAGAGCTAAATGTAGACCCTGAGGGGGAGAAAAGAGGGAACCCTCCTGTCTTATAATTTTGTAGGTAAAGATCAGAGAATCCCATGGAAGTGGGTGGATTTTCCTCTGAGGAACAGAAATTTAAGATTTCTTTTTTTTTTTCTTAATTAGCATAGGGTTTGACACATAGGCAATGTTTTACAAAAAACTTTTTTTTTTCATTCACACAAATAAAATGTAATTTGAGGCAATAGAGCATAGCTCTTGTTATCATATGTTCATAAGGAGCTGGATTTAGCTGGATGGGACCCTAGATCCTCTCCAGTCCAATCTCTTTTTAAACCATTCAACAAACATTTATTGCTGTATGTTGGGTACTGCGATTGACTCTAGACATACAAAGACAAAAATAGTAGAACTTTTCTTGACCTAGAGAGCTTCTATTCTAAAGGAGAAGACAAAATGGACAATTATAGATATATACAAAACCTATATACATATCTATGTATACAAAACCTATATATACATATCTATATATAGAAAACCTATACACACACACACACACACACACACACACATATATATATATACACCTATAGATATAGAACCTATAGAACCAGAAAGTAAGTAATGGCTAAGTGCTTACTATGTGCTAAACACTGGAGTTAGAAGGATCAAAACAGTTTCTATTCTAAAGAGTTCAACATGTAAAAAAACCAGTGTATAGAGAGTAATCTCAGAGGGAAGCTTCAATCACTGGGGAGGTGTGGAGGAGTTACTTCAAAAGGCTTTCTGCATTTGAACTGAGTATTTAAGTAAACACAGGATTCCAAGAGGTAAAGATGTAAAGAGGGAACATTGTAGGCATGGAAAGAGTTGGACTATAAAGCATCCAGAATGCTGTAGCTTAAGAAGACTCAGGTTCAAGTCCCATCTCAGACACCTTCAGCCGTGGGACTCTAGGAAGCCACCTAATTTCTTAGAAGTCCTAATTAAACATCTCTCTAGGACTGAGGGGCAGCAGTCGATCTTCAATGTTGGAGGGAGATCCCTCACCAGGAGTGCTCAGTGCCAACAGTGTCCCAGGTCTGGTCTAACGGAAACCGAACAGGAGCAGCAGCAGGAGCAATGTCTGCAGACGTTCATGCACTGCCCTCATCATCACCAGATCCATTGTAAACATACTACTTGAGAGAGAGGCAAATCCCTTGTTCTGTCCAGCAAAGGAAGGAGGCTTCTGTTTCAGTAGAATACCTTGCTAGATGGCATGGCCCCAGACAGTCATGAATGCCCACAGAGGGTGGGTTGGCTCTGTGAGAAGGGGATAATTGGAAAACTCTTTCCTCACAGGAAGGCACCCTCCAAGTTGGTGGTATTTTTAAACTAACAATTCTTTGTCCCTCAGCTGACAGCCCTATTTCTCACAGAGTATAAATGAGACTGGTCATCAGGATGCAGCTGAGGAATGGGGCATCCCATGGAAACCCAAATAACAAAGGTAGCATTTGGAAAATCCAGAGGGAGGGATTGAGCAATCCCACATATGCAATACGTACATGCACACACACACACGCACGCACACGCACGCACACAGGGTACTCACAGAAGGGGACAAAGAGAAAGAAATGATTTGTAGCTTGCAGCAAACAGAATGAATGTCTGCCCTAGCTGGTCTCCCATCCTCTGTGCCACACCATGGATTGTGGGCAATAAATAAATATCAGTGATTTTATCAGAAATAAATATCAGTGACTCCTATGTGTCAGCAGACAAACCTGTGCCTGATGCTGGGAATACAAAGTATCACTTAAGTACCTACTTTTTGTGAGCAGATAAACCCTGAGTTTGGTACTGAAAATACAAAGTATCCATAAAGTATCTACTAGAGATAAGCGGACAAACATTGAGTCTAGTGCTGGGAATACAAAGTAGCTCTGAAGTACCTACTAGGGGTCAGCTGACAAACCCTGAATCTGGTGCTAGGGATACAAAGTATCCATGAAGTACCTACTACTTATCAATAGACCCTGAGCCTGGTGCTAGGAATACAAAGTAGCACTGTAGTACCTACTAGGGGTCAGCACAAACCCTGAATCTGGTTCTGGGAACACAAAGTATCCATGAAGTACCTACTAGGTTTCAGCAGACACTGAACCTGGTGTTAGGAATAAAAACCTAAGAGCCTTTCTCTCAAGGAACTTCCATTCTAATGAGGAGTGAAATAAGGACAACAAAATAAATGGAACCTGTCCACCATGTCCAGAACAAAAAATGATGTGTTTTCTTTGGAGCAGGTAGAACATAGGTGGGACCGTCCATTTGCCTCAGCAGCCAGGCGGCTGGTGGAGGGAAGGCTGGGGAATATGTCATTTGGAAAGTGAGTCAGTTCAGAGAAGCCTCAGATGGTTGTGGGTAGCTAGGGCTCACTTTCTTGCTTAGAAACTGGAAACAAGTGAAAATGAGGTGTATTATTATCATTTGTGTTCTAATAACTGGCTATGTCTGAGGAGACAGTGAGAAAAGCGACAGAAGAGATGGGTCCTTCCTTCCCCTAAGCAAGGGCACAGGAAGTGGGAGGCTAGTAGCCCTGTAATCTGCTGAGTGAAGCCTTGTCACGTCATGTTTCAGCCATTCCTCCTCCACCCCCAACCCTTAACAGGCAGCAGGAAACTTGCCAGGGAGATCTGCGTTCAAATGTGCTTCTAACCCAGCTAGACAAGTCACTAGGGTTTGAGTACCGCAGACACTCTTTACAAGGATATGTTTCAGAGAAGGTGCCAATCTGCATCAGGAGAAGGCATTTCCTCATCTGGGAGGCCTCTGTTGCAGTGAAATTAAAAGCTGTTCCCATCCTTCCTGGTCCAACTTTAGAACCTGGGAGCTGGAAAGGATTTTAAAAATAATAGCTCCTAATGTTTCTGTTTAACAAATGGAAAGAGCCTTATAGCCAAGAGAAGGAAAATGACTCGCTCCCAATTCCTATAAAGAAGTTGTGTCTGCGGTGGGAGCAGTTCTCTGCCTTCCGGCCCTTCCTTCCCTTTTGCCTCCTTTGTCCCCAGGGTGCTGCTATGCCAATGGGATTCCATTGATGTGCCATCCATCCCGGGTAACACACTCCTCTTGGAACAGGTACTTTTTGGAAATGGCGAAAAGAAGACCTTGGATGATGGGAGTTCCTGGTGCTGGGGGAGGCAGCTGGGGAAGACATTTCTGGGTAGAGGGCACGTGCATGGCAGTCACTCTGCCCCCTTTCTTTTGTAAATTCATTGTCCCCAGTCTCCAGAAGTGTGATGGGCCCGAACTTGAAACAAGGTTTCAAGTCAGTGGAATTGATAGAGACAATGGTTGGTGCTTAATAGTTCTCTAGTTCAGTACATGTACTTATAAGTTCTACAAGATTCATACCTTTGATTAGAGAGGAGAAAAGCTCGAACAAACTCAGGCAGAAGGAGAACTAGGGAAGACTGAGAAGCGGTGCAGGCTGTCCTCCTCCACTCCTCCTCCAAGATCCCGAAAACTAGCCGAGCCCCAAGAGAAGGAGACAAGACTTTGAAGGAGACAATAAAGGATTTGGACTTTAACTCCTGGCTATGTGTGGTGATTACTGAACTGAAAGGAAGGCAGCTCCAGAGACCCCAAGAAAACCTCAGCAGCAAATGTTATATTTTGGAAAGAATATTACACAGAAGCAAAGCTAACAGTTTCGAGTCTGGATCTGATCAGAGCAAGGGCTATTAACTCGGGGTACTTGAAGCTGCTTTTAAAAAGAATATTTTGATGACTGTATTTTAATGTACTTGGTTTCCTTTGTAATTCTATGTATAATATTTTTATGTATTTAACCCAGAATTCCGAGAAGTCCAGAGGCTGCCCCAGTCTGTGGCCAATGGGAGCGGTGACCCGGGGCTCCTGGACTAGGGGCTGCTGAAGTCCTTAGGAACCTCTTTTGATTCTCTTTCTTTTTGTTGAAATAACAGCAGTGGGGGGGGGGGGGCTCTGGCTTTCCTTGGCTCCATCTCAGGTCTCAGAGGTCAAAGCGCCTTCCCCTTCACTTAACATGATGAGTGAAGCATAGTTTTTCTCTCTCTGATTCTGGACCCTTGCTGTCTGAGTCTTCCTCCTCCCCTGACAGCGATCACACAGAGAAAGGCCATGTTTGCAAAGTGCCTGATTGGGGTCCCCTGCGAGTGCCCCCTGTCCGTGCCCACTGCCAGCTCCGTACTGACACTCCGGGCCAGGGGCTGGGGAAAGGGCACTGCAGGTGTTTTGGGAAACGCTAAGAGAGGCTTAGGTCTATTCGGCGAAAGCTGCGTTGTGACGCTTTCTGGATTTGAGGCCCGGCTCCCAGGCTGGCAAACTGCTCCCAGGGCGACGTTCGTGCTTCGGGACCCCCGGCGCCCTGACGGAGTGCTGGGAAATGGGGGTTTTGCTGCGATCAGAATCTTAGCAAAAACTAAGGCTGGGATGGTGCAAGAAGCACAAAACGAAGGCGGAAAGCGTGCGCAGAACCGGCCTGGGGGGGGGGGGTGAGGCTGCTGGGGAGCCTCTCCGGAGTCAGTGGCCACGAGTGCCTCCAAGCAGGCGGCAGCTATTGACAGCAGGAGGAACCACGATTCCGGGGCTCCCGGGGGGCGGCCTTAGCCACGGCAGCGGGGGGGGAAGGGTGAAGAGGTGGGCTCGGCCAGGCAAGGCCACAAGGCTGGGCACGGGGGTCGGAGGGAGCGCAGCCAGCCTGCCGGCGCCCCCCTTCCGCCTCGGCCGAGGTGACGGGGGGAGCCTTTGGGGAGTTGGGGAGGTGAGGAAGTCAGGCCCCCCTGAATCTGTCCCTCCCCCGCTCCCTCCCTCCCCCATCTCCGTCAAAAGTACTCAAGTTACAGGTGCAGGCTGGGCTGGCGCTGCAGCTTATTTCTATTGCGTAGAAGGCACCTCCCCAAACCCCAGGCCCTCTGCTTCTCCCCACCCCCATCCCCAAGCCCCACCCCCGAGCCCGAACTCCGCACTGGCCGGCCCGAGGCGGCCTCTCCTCCAGCCGCGCGACCCGAGGCCGGCGGCAGGCGAGGGCTCCCGGGCCGCCGCTGGGCCGCTTCCCGGGATGCCAGGGCGCGGGCACGCGGGCACGTTGGGACGCCGGGACGCCGGGACGCTCCTGGGATGCTGGGATGCAGGGATGCTGCTGGGCTTCGCATCAGGGCGGCTCCGTCAGGGCTCTGATTGGCTGCCTCCGCGCCGCGCTCGGCCAATGGAGGCGGCCGCCTGGCCCAGCTCTTCACTTTCCTCCTGCCCAGCGGAGGCCGTGCGCTCTCGGGGGCTGGGATTGGCTCAAGGGCTGGAGGGGGCCGAGCCCGCCTCGGTGTCTGGGCTGGGCCGCCGCCGCCGCTGCCGCCGCCCTCAATGTGAGCCCGCTCCCTTCCCGGCTGGCTGGCTCCGTCCTCCTCGCAGGCGGGCTCGGGTGCGGGCGCGGGATCCGGAGCCCGGGGTCTCCCCGCCACCCTCGCGCTCTCCCCCGCTTCCCCTCGTCACCCTTTCCCCTCCCTCCGTCCCTCCCAGGTAACCCCCGTCCGGCCCGGAGCAGCCCCTGCCGCGCACATCGCCGGCCAGACGGTGAGCCTCCGAGCGCCCCGCGCCGCTCCAACAGGCGGTGCCCTCCGGGACAGGTGAGTGGCGGCCGCCTCCTCCCGGGGCCGCGGGCCGAGCGCGACGTGTGGCCGGGGCCGTGTGCGGGGATCCGGGGCGGGGGGAGCCCGCGGGAGAGAGGCCGGGGGGCCGCGGAGCAGGCTGCTGCCCCCCCCCGGCCCCTCCCGGCGCCGCGAAGTTCGGGACCCCGGCGTTCCTTTCCCCTCGGCCCCCGGCGGCTGGGTCTGTGGCGGCCTCCTTCGGAGCGCCGGGAGTTCGGAGGAGGGGGCGGCCCGAAGGAGGCTCGTGAGGGAGCCCCCGGGGCCGAGGCTAACCCCCAGCGGTGCCGGGAAACTTTGTCCCCTAGTTCTCGGGTCCCCGCCCGCGCAGCGGCGGCTCCCGCCACCTCCCGCCACCTCCCGCCACCTCCCGCGGGGGGCGCAGCCAGGACTGCTTCCGAGCAGCCGCCGCGGCTCCGGAGTCAGGGCTCTGGCTTCCGCGGAGGCGAGGCTAGGCCGGACGGCCGGGGCTCTGCCTGGGGAGGGAGCGGCGCCGGGCGGGGGCCCCGGCTACGGCCCGCGGCCCCTTCCTAACGGGGGGCTGCCTTTGCCTTCAGCCGGGCGCGTCCCCTGGGCTCCCCGAGAGCTCAGCCGCTCGGCAGCGAACGCCAGGTAAACAGGGCCGGTGCTGGGGCTGGGGGGGGGGGGGCGCCGCTCCGGAGCCTCCGAGATGCCAGGAGGCCTCTGGGCAGGTGGGGGAGGGGACGCTGTGCCTTCCCGGCCCCGGCTGGGAGCGGGCTCCACCCCGCCCTCCCCGAGGAAGCCCCATCAACACCCGTGACTCCCGTGCCGGGCTCGGGAGCGAGGCGGGCGGGAGAGGGCTCCATCGCCACGGTTCCCGACAGGGGAGCGCAGGGGGACGGAGATGCCTTCCATCTTTCCTTCCCAGAGCCAGGAGCAGGCGTCTGGGGCAGGGAGAGCTCTCCTACACCCGGGGCCTTTAGAAACCCAAAGTGGAGCCGGCCCAGGGCCGGAAAAGCCCCAGCTCGCCCGCCCTGCCTTTGAGGTTCAGGAGGCTAAAAGTCCCGGAGGGAAAAAGGAGCCTCGGAGGAGACCGAAGCAGCGCAAAGTTTGGGGGGACTTCCCCAGTGGGAAGGTGGGCTTTGGGGAAAGCGGCTCGTGTTTCCTGTGCCTCTCCTAATGAGTGTCTGGGGGTGCTCTTTTCTCATCCGAGTAGGGAAAGGGGCGAGGACTAGACAGAGGGAAAAAATGGCCTCCTCCCAAACCCTTCTTCCCTCGGGGGCTTCTTCGAAGGATACAAATGCGCGGGGCAGGAGCACCCTTGCTTGTTGGGGCTTGGAGCTGCGCCGGAGAGGAAAGCTTAGGAATGGCCGTCGCAGACAGTGGGACCCGTCCCAGGCCCGCTGGCAGCAGCCCGCTTTTCGTAGCCGTCCCTCCCTTAGTTTGTCCCCAGAAGGTACCGATTTCCAAAGCAGCGATGAGCTGGAGCTTCTTGCAGTAATGGGGAGCTAAGCTGCTCCACCGACTCGGCCCTATGGAAGAAGTGAGCAATAAAAAGGCAGCCATTTGCTAGGGGGGCCTAGAGGAAGTAGCTCCCTCCTCCACCTCTTTACACGGGTAGGATATGGAGCAGGACCACCGAGAAAGGGCCATCTCTCCTTACCCTTGGTAGGTTCATCCCTGACGGCAACAACGGGCCACTCTGTATTCTGAATGGGGGTGCTTTTTAGAGACCGGCCCCATGCCCTGTGGGTGATCTCCAGCTTAGCTCCGGCGTGGCCCGCCATCCATGCGGCCAGGGGAAAGCGCGGATGACCTTTCAGTGGCTTCAAGGGCGTGCCCTGGGCTTGTGGGCATTCTCTCATTTTCCTTGAAGCCGAGGGGTATCCGAGACCAGGAAAATGTTGGCCTCCGAGTGGGCTTTCCTTTCCTTGGGGTGTCGGGACGGAGCAGCAGCTGCCTCCTCTCAGTGGAAGGACGGGCCCTCCCACGGGGGCAGCCTGCTTGGTCTGAAGCTACTAAGACCACATTTTCTGAACAGGAGTCACTGGGGAACTGGAGGGACATTTCTTCTGTCGATAAGCCTGAGATCGGTGCTCTTACAGCTGCCGTGGTGAAAGATGTAGGGGTGAATGTTGCGGAGGGCACAACCTGATGTGGGGCCTCTCTGGGCTGTACTTCTAGGTCTCAAGGTGGACAAAATCGATAGCCTTGAAGGGACAAACCTTTTTAGCCACTGAATCTGCTAGAAAGCTTTTTTTTTTTTAATTGTAATTTTTGTTCCCACTTAATCTTAGCTATGTTTCAGCTTCATGACGTGCAGCAGGCTCTCCTTCTGAACAGACTCCATTTCATGAAAGTTCATAAAAGTGCTGCTCATTCCTGGGTGGGGCGGGGTGCTGAAAGGAAGCGAGATGCTACAGAGGCCTGGGCTGTCACTCCGTTACAGGAACCCTGGAGTCACACAGGCCACACTCCCCCCTTCTTGAGACCCCAGGGCTTACCCTTTGCAAGGAAGGGGCTTTCCCCTCACGGGAGGGCTTCAGAGGGAGGAAGTCACGTCAGCCATGTTTCCCATCAGGATCCTAGGCCAGAGGTGGGTGGGACTAGAGTGCATCAGCTTCCGTTTGGGGGGTTTGGTGATTGCTTGATGACCTAAGGGGTGACATCCTTCTGAGGTCCATCTCAGTCCAAAGCCCCAGACAGAAAGCCCGGCGAGACAGGGGAGTTGCTGATTGCCGGTAGTGTGGCCTCCAAACGAGGGACAACAGTGTCCATGTGCGGGCGCCTAGGGATGTGATAGAATGTCACACTATAGGACGTCATATTCCACTCTACATGAGCCTGTTCGAGAGTGGGGGGGGATGGAGAGCTTGTGTCTGGAGAGGGATTCTCTATGCACACATGTACATGTGCTTCTGTGTGGACACACACACACACACACACACACACACGGGGCCGTCCTCACGGCTGCTGCTTTTCCTCCGAGGCTTACTGCCACTTTCCCTCTAGGTGTGGAAGGGCTGGCCACTTGTCTCCTCATTAAGCCGCGAGCCCCCCGTGGTCAGAGGACGGCCTTCTTGCCTTTCTGTGCACACCCAGTGCTGAGCACAGCCTCTGCCTCTCTGTGTCTGCCTCCACCTGAGGAGGCACATAGAGGCCTTTCTATGCGGAGACATTGTATGTTGTATATATTGTATAGCACTGCACATGGGCACACGCCGTATAATGTATATCACATGTCAAACATATTTCGTCTGTGTGTGGAGAGAGACCGAGAATGTGTCATCGCACGGGGTGCGGAGGAGAGCAGCGCCGAGGGAAGGGCTCTTCACATCCCACTCATCTCAGGGTGAGGTGGTCCTTGCTAAGTCACTTTACTTCTCAGGATACATAAGCAGCTCAAGGAGATTTGACACTGTTCAGAGCTTCTCCCCCAGGGCTTTTTTGCACTGGTACAATCACATGTCAGCTCAGATACACGCAATAAAGCCTCCACTACTACATTAATATACACACACACTTATACACATAAATAGCACCAATATGCAACCAGAATATATTTCAGTTCTCTATAATACAACATATACTCCCTGTCTAGAGCCTGTGGCAGGCTATTTGTACACACGTGTACACGCATGCATGTGTGTGCGTATTGTCTTCCTATGTGTTCATGTTCTCCGATGCATATGCCTGCCTCAGAAGAAAGGACGTTTCCCCTTTTTCTTGCTCCTGGTTCACAGTTGCCAAAGTGTCTTTGGGGAATAGATGCTGAAGTAGCTCCAGAGAGGATCCTCCAGCCCTTTCCCCTTCCTCTGGGAGAGGATCCTCCAGCCCTTTCCCCTTCCTCTGGGAGAGGATCCTCCAGCCTTTTCCCCTTTCTCTGGGAGAGGATCCTCCAGCCCTTTCCCCTTCCTCTGGGAGAGGATCCTCCAGCCCTTTCCCCTTCCTGTGGGAGAGGATCCTCCAGCCTTTTCCCCTTTCTCTGGGAGAGGATCCTCCAGCCCTTTCCCCTTCCTCTGGGAGAGGATCCTCCAGCCCTTTCCCCTTCCTCTGGGAGAGGATCCTCCAGCCCTTTCCCCTTCCTCTGGGAGAGGATCCTCTAGCCCTTTCCCCTTCCTCTGGGAAAGGATCCTCCAGCCCTTTCCCCTTCCTCTGGGAGAGGATCCTCCAGCTTTTTCCCCTTCCTCTGGGAGAGGATCCTCCAACCCTTTCCCTTCCTCTGGGAAAGGATCCTCCAGCCCTTTCCCCTTCCTCTGGGAGAGGATCCTCCAGCCCTTTCCCCTTCCTCTGGGAGAGGATCCTCCAGCCCTTTCCCCTTCCTCTGGGAGAGGATCCTCCAGCCCTTTCCCCTTCCTCTGGGAGAGGATCCTCCAGCCCTTTCCCCTTTCTCTGGGAGAGGATCCTCCAGCCCTTTCCCCTTCCTCTGGGAGAGGGGCCTCCAGCCCTTTCCCCTTCCTCTGGGAGAGGATCCTCCAGCCCTTTCCCCTTCCTCTGGGAGAGGATCCTCCAGCCCTTTCCCCTTCCTCTGGGAGAGGATCCTCCAGCCCTTTCCCCTTTCTCTGGGAGAGGATCCTCCAGCCCTTTTCCCTTCCTCTGGCAGAGGGGCCTCCAGCCCTTTTCCCCTTCGTGGTCCTCCTCTGCCTGATGGGTTCCACCTCCAGATCTTTGGATCAGCCTTTCTTCCCTCTCAGGCTGGTCTTGTTAGCCCAGTGGCATTGCCTGTTTAAGTTAGCAAGATTGAGTCCCAGCAGGGGCTCCGGAGTACGTCTGAGCCGGGCCGGTGGATGGCAGATTGTATGTCAGGTGGTTTGTGAGCCCAGTGGGAGGCTGGGGGAGATGTTTCCCATGGCTAGTGTCCCTTCTGGAGCCAGCTGGGGCCACCTGACATTGTTTTTGAAAGGGCCAGGGTGCTCCAGGGGCCCTTGCTCCAGGGTCTAAGAGAGAAGGGAAGCATCAAGTTCCCCTTCCTCCCCTCCCTCCTGGCTGCTCCCGAGTCCACAGTGAGTAAGGGCAGGCCCAGCTTTGGGGTGCAGAGGGATCCGGCCGGCTCAGGCTCACGGTCACACAGGGGAGACGTGACATGCACACAAGCACAGGACGTGACAGAGAAAGGCCTTGCCACGAAACAGATTTGGGAAATTTCAGATGAGGGAAATTCTTAGCAGGAGAGTCTTCTGTGGCAGGAGGGCCAGGGAGGGCAGGGAGCTCTGCATGGAATGGTTGGGGAATGGAAGCTAAAGCAGCTGAAAAGTAAGAGAAATACCTGAGAGAGGAACCAAGCACAGCAAAAAGCCCCTTTTTCTCACTTAGGAGTATTTTATTTTTTCCAATTAATGTAAGTTTTCAGCATTCACTTTTATAAGATTTTGAGTTCCAATTTTTTCCTCCCTGCCTTCCTTCCTTTTTCCTCTCCCTAAGACAGCACGCACTCTGATCTAGGCTATATATGTACAATCAGAAAAAAGCTTTTATTAAGCACTTATTGTATATAAATAGAAGAATCCAGGAAGCCTTCTCCAGGATCTGTCAGTCCAAGAGCAAGGGAAAAAAACCAAAAAGAAGCAAAGCCTTCAATTACAGTATGGCCACGGGGGCAGAAGTCCAGAGGGGAGGCTGCCGAGTAGATGGCAAGGCCCAGGGCTCTTTAGGTCATGCAAAAATGGACCAGGTTCCAGTGCTGGGAAAAGGAGGAGGGGAAGATGGGAAGCTCTGCAGGGCCCGAGGAAGCAGTGGTTGAGTCAGTCCTATGGCCTGTGGCTCCCCATCTCACTGGAAGAAAGAAAGTTAGAGGTTCTGGAGCAGAATGTGGGCAGGATGTGCCAGCTTCCAGCTGCCGGGAGAATCCTGTGTAGATTCTGCTGGGGGCAGCACTGAGATAGTGAAGAAGGGCTGCAAGGCTGGGGTAGCAGGTGCCCCCCCTCGTCCTAAATGTTCTGGAAGGGTCCAGGCCTTGGAAAGGAGCGAGGGGGAGGACAAGCGAGGGAGGATTCCTTTGGACAGTTAGTACCAGGTCATGGAGGCCCTCAGAACACCAAATGGGTACATTTTGATGCTGTTTGGGAGCCTTGCAGAGGTCTGGCACAGGGAGTGAGATGAGTGGAGTTCTGCATTAGGCTGATTAATCTGGCAGTATTTAGGAGGGACTGCAGAAGGCCTGGAGGCAGGGAGCCTAATTAGGGGGCTATTACGCTAGTGCAGGAAAGAGGCAATAATCGGACTGTGGGGGTGGCGGTGGGCATGGGAAGCCAGAGACTAGAAGGACTCGCAGGGGATGGGACGCTGGAATCCTTTCTCTTCCCAAGCTGGCGGCTCTCCCAGCTGACTCGGGAATCTTGGGGTCTGGGGGGGTGGGGGGAGAGGTGTGTCGTTCTGGGCAGGGACTGGGGCTCAGGATCTGGAAGGGAGAGCGGCCCGTGTACAGGAGCCAGTGGAAACCACAGGAAGAAGAACTCACCAAAAGAGACTGCAGACGGAAGAGATGGACCCGGTGCTTGGGGAGGTGGGAAGATGGCGCCCCACGGAGGGAGGGGGAGGTAAGGACGGAATAAACCGCTGTTTCCTGCTCCCATTGCCTGGCTCTCCCTTCTTGGTAGTCCATGAATATCACCGTGTCTGACCAAATGTTGGCCATATGCTCATCGCCTGAAGAAGAGACAATTAGTAGTTTAATGCACAGGTAAAGAGATTGATTATTATTGGGCAGCTAGCTGGTGCAGGGGATAGAGAACTAGGCCGGAAGTCGGGGGACTCATCTTCCTGAGTCAAATTTGGCCTCAGACATTTACTAGCTGTGTAACCCTGGGCAAGTCACTTCTCCCTACTTGCCTCAGTTTCCTCAGCTGTAAAATGAGCTGGAGAAAGACATGGCATACTTGTTAAGAAATCACAAATAGGGCCATGAAGAGTCAGGACTGAAAGTGACTGAAATACAGCTTGTTAAATTACATTTTTTAAAAAGTTGGTGAACTTGAACATGGTAAAAGGCAGGGATTGGGTGTTCCCTCCCTCTAGAACACTGGCCATTGAATCCATAATGGGGACATAGTTCTAGAGTTGGAATATACCTTCAAGACCATCAAGTTCACACTGCTCATTTAATAGATGAGTCCCAAGAAAGCTAAATAACTGGCCCCTGGTCTCGCAGCCAGGAAGTGGGAGAGGTGGAAAGGAATCTCCAAGCTTAGACCTCCATCTTTCCATCCATCCCTTAACGCACACAACTTGCTCCCTCCCTCTGTCTTCCCTGTGTCTATCCCTTAACACCAATGTTGAAGATACTTCCAAGTGTTTGTGAGGACCCTCCCCCAATTTGAATGTAAGATACTTGAGGACCAGGGATCATTTCCTTTATTGTTTTCCCAGCATTCTCTCAGGCAGTGCCCCATGCCTGGAAAGCTCTCCCTCCTGTGTTCTGATTGGTGGGTTCCCTGGCTGCCAACTCCTACAGGAAGCCTTCCTGGTGTTCCCCATCTCCTCTTTAGCCTGCACAGAGCTTGCTTGTGATCCCCCTCCCATTTAGATTGGAAGCTCCTTGAGGGCAGGGACTGTCTTTTGCCTCTTTTTGTACCCATTGTGGCGGGCACCATGCCTGACACATAGTAGGTGTGTAATAAACATTTACTGATCAATTGGTTCACTCCGGGAATTGAGCAGAAAGTGAAATCGGGACGAAGTCGATCACAGAGGCAATGATCAGCATGGTTCTTCCTTGAAGACACAGCACATTGTCCTCCAGGTTCCAGGTCCTAGGGGTTGGAACACAGGATGTGGCTGCTCAGGTCCATAGGGGGTAATGAAGGATGCTGTACCTGTGCTGAGGCTGGGGGGGGGGGCAGGAGGGGATTGAGAGTTCTGTCCTGGATGAGAGGGAATAGTGTGACCTCATTTTTTCCCAGGCCTGGGTCCCAAACTGCTGATGAACTGCTCACCATGGCAAAGTGCCTGAGACCACGCGTGTGGCTGCCGAAAGCCTCCTCGCAGTGGTTACATGTTCCACCTGCTCACCTGTCCCAAGCAGCTAAAAATGGGAACCGTCCCCGCAGACTGTTCCTTGGATCTGTCCGAAAAGCATTGGAAACGCTTCTTGTGCCCAGAGACAGTTTGGCTTCTCTCCTCCTCTCAGACTTGAAGCCCCTTGAGGCAGGACTTGTGTCCTTGTGACCCCTCCTGCCTGGCCCAGGGCAGGCAATTGTCTTCCTCTTTTCCAGGCAGGCCGACCGCATGCCCCAGGTCTTCCCAGAGATGCTGAGTGGGCATCCGCCTTCCTTTACTGTGGGGAGATGGCTAAGCTCAATGTTGGTGTGTTCCAGCTTGGCAGCCCTGGCACTGCCCCTCACCCTCTGCCCATGCAGGCCTCCCTTCTTCCCCTGCCACATTGGAATCATTTCCTGAATTCTAAACCCTGAGTGCTTTGGGTGTGGCTCTGTAGATAGAAGTCCCCCGACAAAGAACAGGGCTGAGTTTATCGAAGACTCTCACTTGAATTATAGGGCATGGGTGACATGGGGAACTTTGGGGACCCCTTTTTACATGGGGAGTATCTTAAGTCTTTAGTGGCCTGCCAGGTCTCCAGCAGGTTAAGGTCTCTGTCTGTCTCTCATTGTCTATTTTTCTGTGCACGTTTCTCTGTGTCTCTGTCTCTGTCTCAGAGATCTCTATGTCTGACTGTGTGTGTGTGTGTGTGTGTGTGTGTGTGTGTGTGTGTGTGTGTGCGCGTGTGTGTGTGTGTGTGTGTGTGCGTGTAATTTTAGACCAGACGAGTGAGGGAGTTCCTGATGGAAAACTTCCTAGCCCATGAAACCGCCACCTGCCTTTTCATCTTATTGTCTGAGAGCTGCTCGGGCGGTGAGAAGGCCCTTTGAGGTAGCGGGACTTGGCTAGAGTCACACAGCCGGTAGTTGGGCCTTGTACCCAGGGCTTCCTGATTCTGAAGTCAGCTCTCTCCCACACTGCTCTGGAGCCGTGCGGGCTCCGGGGAATATTAATCCCTGTCGGGATGGCGGCAGCACTCGGGGGGTGACATTTGGAACTGCGGGTGGCGAAGGGATTCTCCCGCCATTACCGACCCCTCCACGCGACTGTTGTAGCCCAAGTCAGTGCAGTTCACCAAACATCTATTAGGCCCTGTTAGGCTCCTACTGCATGCCAGGTTCGTGTTGGGTTCCGGCCACAGGCCTCAATCTTGCCCACATGGTTATTATGAGCCATGGCCCGCTGGATTGGCATTGGATTCAATATGCCTGCTGGAGGAAGCTGATTAAACACAGCTGATCTTTCATTGTCTTGGTCCTCGGAGTCTCTGTGTGAGTTAATCATGGGTCAGGAAGGGCCGCTGCCTCCTGAGAGACGCCGGCGGGGTTCCCAGACTGTGGGGGGCAGCCTTGGTGTTTGGGTGGGCCCATACACAGAGGCCGGGCCCCTTGGGGAGTGAGCAGGAGGAGCCGGAGAAGTTCCCAGAAGCCGGCCCATCAGGTGGACATCTCCGGGGCATCTGCCTCCTTCCTGGTCTTGGGCCCTGGAAGAACGTCCGGACACGGGACCTGCCGTGGCCACACAGAGCTGGAAATGGCCCCTCTGCCCAGGGACTCTAGGGGCCTCCGGCCTCGGCCCTCACCCACTCATTACAAAGGGCCCTCTTCATAGCAGCCGTGCCTCCGGGCCAGACCCGGCTGGTGCCATGGTCCTTCCGGCCCAATTGTTGAGACAGTCCTGGGGGCTCCCCCTTCTCCAGGCTAACACACCCTGGGGTTTTTTCTAACCAGTCCTTGTCTTGCCCAGGCTCCAGCCCCTTCAGGATGCTCTGTATCTCCTGGATGCCCTCCCCTCTTCAGCATCCCTTCTGGGAGGGGACCGCCAGTGTGGAGCCCAGCACTGGGGGGGGGGGGCTGTTCCAGGCAGAGGTCTTTCCCCCCTGTGACTGCACTGGGGCTGCTGGAACCCTCCTTGGGTTCCTAGACAGCTCTAGTCCACCCAAACCCCCCATCCCACCCCCAGGACTGCCCCCAGCCCCAAGTGCAGCATCTTAAATGCCGCTGATTTTGGGAAGCTACAAGGATCCATGCCAAGGCCACTGCCCAGAGGATGGGGCCAGCCCTGCCCCCCCCGTTGTAGCCAGGGGGCCCCGCTGCTGCAGCAGGGCCTCTGTTTCTTGCTTTGTCTGCCTTGTGCAGTGTTGCCCAGTTCAGAATCCAGGAGCCTCTGCTCTGAGGTTTGTCAGCAGCCCAGGGACAGAGCGTGAGGAGAGCCTGGTGTCCGGCCCGCCAGCCGGCCCGATTTCTCTGCCCCCCAGTGGGGGCTGCGTCCCCTCCCCCCATTTGACAGTGCCATTCCAGGCAAAACTTGTGAGGGAGGGAACCCCTGGAAAGGGGGAGGGGACATCTCAGAGGCCAAATGATCCCAAAAAGTGCTGGGGTGCCACCTGAGCTCTCTCTCCCAATAACCCCTGCCCGGGCTCCCAGCCCCAGTACAAACAAGCCCCGGATTTAAGCCATTGGTAAACAAAGGTTAACCCAGCACTGGGGGGGGGCTTTAATTTCCAGCCTTGCCCCCTCACCAGGCCCTGGGGCTCCCCTTTGTCTGTGGGCTGCACTCCCAGGGCTCGGCCTCCCTCTCCAGCCTTTTCCAGGCTCCATCTGCAAAGGAGCCGGTCCCTTGTTCCCTCAGGGACACTATGGGGACAGAAGACTGACCAGGTCACTCTCTCACTCAAGATTTTCAATGGCTCCCTACTGCCAGTAGAAGAAAGCCAGATTCACAGTTGGTGGCGATGTTCAGGGACTATAAAGGAGGAAACTGAGACCCAGTCACACAGAAAGTAAATAGAAGTGCCAGGATTTGAATCCAGGGCTTCTCACTTGATTTCCAATTCTTCCACTTTGCAGTCTGTCTCCACCTGAGCCCTCCAGACTTTTCTCCTTAAGGCTTCACTTGGATCTATTGAAGGATGTGCTATTTTATGGGGGGGAAAGGAGAGAGGGGGGGGCGGTGCTCCCTCCAGAGGTACAGATTGTCTGTCTGTCTCTGTCTCTGTGTACTCTCTCTCTCTGTCTCTCTCTCTGTCTCTCTGTCTCTCTCTCTCTGTCTCTCTCTCTCTTTCTCTCTCTCTCTCTCTCTCTCTCTCTCTCTCTCTCTCTCTCTCTCTCTCTCTCTCTCTCTCTCTCTCTCTCTCTCTCTCTCTCTCTCTCTCTCTCTCTCTGTCTCTCTCTCTCCCCAATATTTCTCAATCTCATTAAAAGACCAGCCCAATATTTTTGCCTATAAGTTATCCACTGGTTATATTTGACAGTCCTCTCATTCCCACCTCCACTCCATCCCCCTGAGCCCAGCTCCTTGCCCTCTGGTAGGGTCTAAGAATGGTACTAATAACGGGCCAATCCCAAGTCAAAGCTTATTTTGGACTGAACACCGGGAGTGCCCATGCACCTCCTTAAGGTGGCTCTCTAGTGTCTCGATGCTTCATAACTTTCTGGCCATAAACAGCAGCATGTGGGGGACTTCACCACCCACAGGGCATCTTCTAGCCATCTGGGTCGCTCTGGACATTCTCTCGGGCTAGGTTTTAGCTTGCACATTTGCAGTTTGACTTGATCCTAAGGTCCAGACAAACCAACAAGGGAAAATAAATGCTCAGGAGAATGTTTATTGGAGGACAGATTCAAGGGTGGTGTTTTGTTCTGTGTAATATTATAGGCTTTTCTTTTTTAAAAATTATTTTAAAATTTATTTTCTTTTTAAATTTTAAATTTTTGACCTCTCTCCCATCCTTTCTCCCATCATACACACTGGAAAAAAAACCTTATATTTTCATAATAATGTGAAAACATGCAAAACATTTCCCTGTCAGTCATGTAGGAAAAAAAACATTAAAAAGAAAAACATATGCCTCAATTTGCAAAATATTCAACATTTTTCTCTGAAAGTAGATCATGTAATGAGTTTTTTGGAATTGTCTTCAATGGGTGTATTGGTCAGAGTAGCTAAGTCTTTCATATCTGATCATTATAACTTTGCTGTTTCTGTGCATAATGATCTCTCGGTTTTTCTTACTTCACTTTGCATCAGTTTATGTAAGTCTTGCCATGTTTTTCTGAAATCATTCCCTCCTTGTCATTTTTTATAGCACAGTGGTACTTGATCACAGTCTCTTCCCCACTACTGAGCATCCCCTTGATTTCCAGGTCTTTGCCACTACAAAAAAGAGTTGCTATAAATATAGGTTCTTTTCTATTTACTCTGATCTCTTTTTGATACAGATTTAGTAGAGGTATTGCCAGACCACAGGATATGCATATTTTTATTAGCTTTGGGATGTAGTTCCAAATTGTTCTCCAGAATAGTTGAACCAGTTCACAACTCTGTCAATGATACATTAGTGTATTCTCTCTCATCCCTTCCAGCACTTATCATTTCTGGTAGGTATCAGGTGGTACCCCAGAAATGTTTTAATTTGCCTTTCTCTAATCAGTAGCGATTTAGAACATTTTTCATATGTCTGTAGATAGCTTTCATGTCTTCATCTGAAAACTGCCTGTTATCCCTTTTATCGTTTATCAATTGGGGAATGGTTCTTAGTTTTATAAATTTGACTCACTTTTCTTTTCCCTCTCTTATTATATATCTAAAGAAGGTTTTGTATAAGTGTTTTGATATTACTTTATTGTTCATGGTACCTTCTAGCAAATTGTAGTTTCCCTGATTATCTCCTTTAATTAGCTCTATTTTTGCTTTTGCTTTGTCTGAGATCATGATTGCTACTCATACCTTTTTTGCTTCAGCTGAATCATATTCAATTCTGCTCCAACATTTTATTTTAACTCTGTATCTTTCTCTTTCAAATATGTCTCTTATAAATAACATACTGTTAGATTCTGGCTTCTAATCCATTCTGCTATCTGGTTCCATTTTATGTCACCTTATTCCATTCACATTCAGTTGAAAACTGTGTTTTCTACTGTATTCCATTTTCTTCTCTTTATTCTCCTCACTTTTTATCCTATTGCTCCTCAAAAATCTATTTTGTTTCTAACCACTGCCTCCCTTAATCTTTTTTTCTCTTTTATCACCCAATTTCTTCTCTTATTCCCATTTCTTTCCCTTGTATTTCCCTATTGAGTAAGTTAGATTTCTATTCACACATTTCTGTGTGTAGGTGTACGAATGTGGATATGTGTATGTATTTTTTTTCCCTTTCAGATAAATTCTGATGAGAGTGAGGTTAAAGCATTGCCTGCCACTCCCCTACATTTTCTCTTCACTGTAAAAGTTCTTCTTTGTGCACCTTTTTATGTGAGAAAATTTCCACATTCTACTTCTCTCTTCCCCCTTCTCCCAGTGCATCTTTTTTTGGAGATCATTCTAACAGAATTGACCCACATCCACACCTTCTGTCTGTGTAAACTCCCTTTAACTGCCCTAATAATGATAAAGTTCTAAGGAGTTAGGTGTAACTTTTACATTCCCATATAGGAATGTAAGCATTTTAACTTTATTGAATCCCTCATGATCACTCTTTCATGTTTATTTTTTTTATGATGATCTTCAATCTTCAGTCTTCTGTTTGAATGGCAAACTTTCTATCAACTCTGTCTTTCCATCAAGAATACTTTAAAGTTCTTTATATCATTAAATATCAATTTTCCTTGAAAGGATTATACTGAGTTTTGCTGAATAGATTCTTCTTAGTTGCAATCCTAGCTCCTTTATCTTTCAGAATATTATATTTCAAACTTCTTTTTCTTTAGCATGGAAACTGCTAAAAATTGTGTGATCCTGACTGTGGCTCCACAATATTTTAATGGTTTTTTTCTGGTTGCTTGCAATATTTTCTTCTTGAAATAGGAGCTCTGGAATTTGGTATAATATTCATGCAGTTTTTCATTTTGGGTTTTTTTTTCCAGAAAGTGGTGAGTGGATTTTGTCATTTTCTATTTTACCTTCTAGATCTAAAATATCAGTATGATTTTCCTTCCGAATGCCTGAAATATGATGTCTAAGCTCTCTTTTTTTTCATACCTTTAGATTACCTTTCTGGTAATTAAAAATCCTTAAATGAGTTCTCCCCAATCTAGTTTTGCATATCAGCTATTTTTTTTAAATGAGATATTTCACCTTTTTTTTCTTTTTTCATTCTTTTGACTGTATTATTTCTTGATGTCTCATAGACTCAGCTTCTACTTGCTCATTTCTAATTTTTAAGAAATTATTTTCTTTAGTGAGTTTTCATACTCCTTTTTTTACATTTGGCCTATTCTGCTTTTTAAGGTATTATTTTCATTATTTTTCATGCCTCTTTTATTATTTGCCTTTTTTCCTAATTTTCTTTTATTACACTTCTTTCCCCTCTTTTTTCCCCCTCTATCATTCTTATCCCTTTTTAAAATTCTTCCAGGAATTTTTTCTTGTGCTTGTAGATAATTAACATTTTTTCTTTGATGCTTTGTTTGTAACTGTTTTCCCATGGTCTTCTTCTCAGTTTAAAAGTTGTTCTTCCCTGCCATTGTAGTAACTTTTTACCCACAAATTCTTTTTGTTATTGTTGGCTATTTTCCCAACCTATTTCTTAACTTTGAACTTTGTGTTAAAGCTAGGTTCTGCTCACTGTAGGATGCGGAGGCACTGTCCCAAGCTTCAGGATTTTTCATGCTGTTTTCAGAGATAGTTCTAGAGGTCTGTAAGCGTTTGGTGTTTTCTGAAAGGTGAGATGTGAGGGGAGGTGTAGTCACTACTCTCCTGGGCTGTGCGCTAATTTTTATCCAAGAAAAGCCTCTGTACTGATGAAGCCTGTAACACTAATTGCAATGTCCAGGCTAGCTTTCTGGAGATCCCCTGGAAGGGCTTTCCTCTCAGCTGGATAGTCACCAAGAGGATGGACAAGAATAGAGTTCAAAGTCTTTATTGTCCCCTTCACAGTCTGTGTCTGTCATAGTCTGATCCAGTCTCCCCTAGCAGTCTGCCAGTCTGCCAGTCTCACTTCTGGCTAACTTCCTGTCCTCAGTTCTTATATACCCTATTACAATAACATCATTATAGCATACTGAATATGTGTGAACTAGAGAACTATTACATCACCATGCTAAGTACTAAGTATATGTAAACTAGAGAACCATTATCTCATCAATTCCTCTGAGTTAACACCTTGTTTCAAGTATACTTCTTCAGAGTTCTGGCTCTCCACAACTAATACTATTGATCCTGGGACTGTAACCAGCTACCTTACTAATGTCCCTGTCTGCCTTAGAATACTACCAGGACCCCTACAATCACAAGTACTCCCCTCCATCATCGGATAGCCACATAAGACTATGTATGGGCAGTGGAGTCACAAATCAGTGCCAGATGCAACTAGTGCCAGCAAAGGGTCCCCTGTAATCTCTGTTTGACCAGTTGCCCAATCCCCTTCCTGTCTCTAGGCTGAGAACTCCCAAAGCTGCTGCTGCTGAGGCTACTGTCACTATCACTGTGTATGACCTCCCAACAGTCCTCCACTCAGGTGTCACAGACCTCCCTATCAATCTCAATAAGTTTTCTTAGGCTAGAAAAATGTGTCTCTTACTTACTTTTGTTGGTTCTGCTGCACCAAAATTTGATTCGAGGCATTATTTTAGAGTTGTTTGGAGGAGAGTATTGGGAGAATTCAGCTGGTCATCTCCAATCTACCATCTTGGCCTCCTGAACCTAAACATTCTTTTCATAATACTAAAGTGCATGAATTAAGTGCTAGCTGCATGCCAGTGACTGTCCTAAACACTGGAGATATAAATATATGCAAAAAGAAAGAGAGATCCATCCTTCAAGTAGCTTCCATTTTAAAAGTCAGAAAATGGGCACAGTGGGAGCTTGTTATTGCCATCTGTCAATCAACTGTGTGACTGTATGGAGCTGGTCTGCCATGGAAGACATTTTATAGGAAATTTATGGCAGACTCCACCACATTTGCTCTTTTATGGTGACATGCAGATAATTAGCTGTTATTGCTTGTTATTGTTATTTAAATTATATTATAGCCCCATTATTATTATGTGAGAGACCCAAGCACCAATTGTGAACAATCACTTAGCCATCCCTGGCCAGGCAGTGGCTAAAGGAAGGTTTTCATACAATCCAGGACTGAATTTGGATGAAAAAGAGGGTTCCTTTGGATGCCCAGACACCACGGGTGAGCAGGTAAGTGACCTCTATTTGGTAGGGAGCCTGAATACTAAGGCAAAAGGAATATTCTCCAGGGTTGGGGGAGGGGGAGAGGGGGAAAGGAAGCAGGTTTTTTAAAAAAGAAATTTCAGTTCTTAAGAATTAATAAAGGGACCCAGGGAAGAAAAAAGAGACATTTGGAAGACACGTGAGAAGTCATTTTAAGCATGCGGTCATTTGCTTTGTTAGAAGAGGGATTAAATCTGTTTCTTTTGGCCCCAGAGGACCAAAATAATGGCGAGAAGCTACAATAAAGCCTATTTAGGCTCCATGTCAGGACAGCCTTCCTCACAATAATAGCTGCCCCAAAGGAGAATGGGCTGGGCTCTCCCTCACCAGAGGTCTTCAAAAGGAGGCTGAATGACAGCTTGTTGGGGATGTTTCCAAGGGGCTCTTGTTCAGGGGTGGGTTGGGCAAGATGTTTCTGTGGCCTCTGCCAGCTCTAAGATGCTGGGATTCATCCAGGGAGCCAAGAAAAGATTAGTCCCTCTGCAGTCCATGGCCAAAAAGGGGTGGGAGGGAAGGAGGGAGGGGCTTGCCTGCAGGCATGGTAGAGATGGAGGGGTGGGAAGCAGATCCTCATCTGCTTGAGCTGAAATGATGCCAGAGCCAGAGAGGCCCGGGGAAATGGATTCTAGGAGACTGCAATAGGGACAGTTTTGCCAGATCCATTTCTTTGGCTAGTGCCAAGAATAGTGTTCGGTTATATGTCCTCGCTGGTTTGCAAAATGCTTGCCTGGACACTGTAATACCGACAGATCCCATTTCTGTGGGATTTATGAGATTTGCAAAGTTCCTTCATCCCAGGAAGGATGTCATAGGTACTGGAGATATTTACAGATTCTATTTACAGATGAAGAAGCGAAGTGGCCCAGTATTACTGTGTCTCATTTTATTTCCATAATAGCCCAGGACGTTAGGAAATAGAGAGATTACTGTACCCATTTTGCAGATGAGACTTGGGAAGATTTAGATTACATAACTAATATCAAACCAATCAATAAATTTAAAATTACTTAAGTGCCAACTATGTGCAAGGCCCTGTAGCTGGTTCTGGGAATACAAAGACAAAAATGAGAAATAGTCTCTCCTCCCATAAGGATTTCACATTTTTTGAGTGAGAATGACTTTTCTTAGATAAGTGTACACAATATGAACAGAAAATAAAGCCAAAGTAGTTTGGGTAGGAATCTGGAAGGATCAAAGGTAGCTCTTGAACTTTGTCCTAAAGGAAAAGTGGGATTTTTTGAGGCAGAAGTGAGGAATGAATGAATTCCAGCATTGTGAATGATGGTGTCCCTTGGCTAAGCCTATTACATTTCTTGCCCTGGCCTTCAGTGTCCTGAGGGCCTGGGCTATGCCCTTTTGTCCCTCCTCTTACAAACATTTCCCCTAAATTTTGGGGGGCAGAATCCCCCATAACCCCATGGGCAGGTATGGGCAGGGAGGATTTGAATAACGAGAATTATTTAGGTTCACAGCCAGCGCAGATACTTAAATAGCATGAATTTCACCAAGTTCAAGTCCAAAACTGGCAGGGCTTGGAAATCTGTTGGGCTGGAGTCTAGGACACTTGTTCCTTAGGGTGTCACTGCTAGGCTGCTTGCGGCCTCTGGCCTGGATTCCTGGACTCCCAGATCCCTGATCAAAGACTCCACTCCCAGCACCTCCAACAGAGCGTGAATGAAGGGCCACTGGCCTTGGGTGGGATGGGATGGGGTGGGGAGAGGAGGCAGCCCTCAGAGTCCCCTCCTTTATTGTGTGGAGGAGCTAAAGAGCCCTTCCCTCTCAAACACAAACTCAGGGAGAGCCCTGGCAGGTGCCCAGTTAGGCCATGTTAAAGATGCTAACTATTCCATCTAACAGTGGGGGAAAAGCGCCCAACCACCCAGAAGGTCAATGCAAGTCATCCACAAATGTGCCAGGCTCCTGGAAGCAGATCCCCAAAGTCATCCGAGTGGGGAGGCCATCTTTGATGGACGGAGCCCGCACCAAACCTTTACCACACGGGCCTGGGGACTAGTGCCTAGGCTAGGGGTCGAAGGAAGGAAAGCCATGTGGGAAGGACAATTGGAAGGAGCACAGGACCGCTCTGCCTCTCATGGATCTGCGGTTGACTGGGCTGGTGAGAGGGATGTTGACAAGAGCACTAAGACTAGGAATAATACTAATAATGAAAACAACCTTTATACTGCATTTAAAGGTTTGGGAAGCATTGCTGTGCAAGGCAGGGACTATTATTACCCTATGTTGTAGATAAGGAAACTGAGGCTTAAAGAGATTAAGTGACTTGCCCAGGCTCCATGAGAGCCAGATCTATGGTGGAGGAAAGGATTATTCCATCAACAGAGGGGAGGAACTGGGAAGATTAGCACCAGAGCCTGACGTGTAGAAATTCTCTTCCCTCTATTTGCCACTATTTATTTTTTATCCATCCATCAATCAACATGCTTATATTTAGTGGAGGTGTCCTGCCAGGGAGTGCTGTGGGGGCCGGAGAGACAGAAACCATATTGGATCACTCTCTGCCCTCAAAGAGTTCCTAATCTAGAGGAAGGAGAGAATATGGGTGTGCATATAGGCTTATAGCAAATAGCAACAGGAGATCCCGACAATTGGAGGGATTGCACAGAACCTGAGCCTTGAAAGAAGCAAGAAGCCTCCTGTTTGGGGGAGCAGAAACAGAGAAAACAGCTTGCTTTCCTCCCAGCATTGGGGACCTGTGTCTGGCTGC